>NC_051426.1:26216402-26258902 GCF_015228065.2 Penaeus monodon
CTGGTCAGGATGCAGTGGATGGCCAGCAGTGTCCTACGTGTCTCACTGTGCCCGCTCCATAACGCTTTGCTGGGTCCGCCGTCTTGTCCGTTTGAATCAGTTGGTTTCTTCCGCACAGGACCAGGACCAGTACTGACTTGGGCTGGCTTGCCCACCCAGTGCCACCCAGTGGCTAAATAGGCAATCGAGGTGAAGTTCCTTGCCCAAGGAACTACATCGTATCTAGGTTCGATTTACCTGAAATTATTTAAATCAGCGCGCGTGCGCACATACGTGTGTGCATGGATGCACCCACGCACTCGCATGCGTGTGTGTGTTTGTGTGTATGTGTGTGTGTGTGTGTGTGTGTGTGTGTGGGTTGTGTGTGTGTGTGGTTGTGTGTGTGTGTGTATTTATATTTTGTATTATATTATATATAATATATATATATATATATATATAAATATTATAAATAATATAATACAGTATCACGAACTACAACAACTACTAAAAAATAGAGTTAGAAAAGCAAGGGAAAAGGTTGTTTGTTTTTTAATCCCGGGACAGTTAAAATAAAGGAAGGGTTGTGGAAAATGTGAAAGATTTCCCTTCGGAGCTGTTTTAACTAATACATATGATGATTCCCCCCGGGATAAAAGAATTTACCTTTGCCAAAAACGCCACATTTCTCCAAATAACACTGGAAAGACCGAAGCATTACCTTACAGACAAAGCTGGGGTTTATTGAATCTTTATTTTTCCCAATTGCACAATGGTTCATGTTGGGTGCTGAAGAAGAAGACAAGAAAAAAAAATCATTGTTTTAAAAGGGGTTTTTACAGACGAGTACTCGTATTAACTGGACAAGAAAAAAACAAATGTGAAGTGCTGAGAAAAAAAAAATTTAAAGACCGGTCTTTTGGGGCATCTTGAAAAAAGGGAAAATTAAAAGTTTTTTTGGTCATGCGTGAGAAGAAAAAAAATATTGAGAAAAACTGTGACGGGGATGGTGATAGGAAAACGGGGAAAGAGGCAAACCGAAGACAAGACACACACAACACACACTCCACACGCACACACACACACAACACACACACACAACACACACACACAATATCTCACACACACACACACACACGCTCGACACACAAAACCCCCAACACACAATATATAATAATTATTTTATATAATTTTATATTACCACACACAACAATGTTATATATTATGTATATGTATGTAAATATAATATATATATAATAAAAATATATAATATATATATATATATATTTTATATATATATATATTATAATTGTATATGTAATTATATTTATATGTAATATATATATAAATATTTATATATATATATATATATAAACATATAAAATTTTAAATATATATGCACGCAGCAGCATGCACGCATGCCACACACACACACACACACACACCCCACACCACACACACACACACACACACACCACACACCACACACACACACACACACACCATATATTATATTATATATATTATATAATAATATAATTTAAAATTATATAATATACACACACAACATATTTTTATAATATGTATATGTATTAAATATCTAATATATATATATATATATATAATATATATATATATTAATATATATTATAATATTTTTATATAAATATTATATTTTAAAATATATATGCATATGTATTTATTTATATATAATATTTTATAATAATATATATATATATATATTATATATTATATATAGTATTATTACCACCCACACAACACATGCACGCATGCACACCCCAAAACAACACAAAAACCAACACCACACACACACACACACCACACACACACACAACACACACACACACACCCCACACACACACACAAATTATATATCTACAATATATCTCACACCTATAAAATTTTATAATATATAATATATATATATATATTAATATAATATATATAAAATATATATATACATATATTAAATATATATAAAATATATGGGGGGGTGCTTCCGGCATGGTGATGTAAAGCGATGGTGTGGTAGCCTAGATAGTGTTAATGCTTGCTGCCTTCTCGTTGCAGCCCACCCCTGGCAGCCCAGTGCCGAAAAAGGGAGCGGGCTTCTGCATAAGTCTCCCCTGCCAGGTCACACCCTCCCCAATCATTAAGATTTCTGCATTTTTCTCCTCGTGGCCACCCTGGGTAACTGGGTACCTTCCCGGTCCCAGCAAATCTGTGGGGATCTGGAGCGCAGGAGGCCCCCAAGGTACGGAGTTAGGCCCACCGGCGTGTGGACACCTCTGGCTTCGTACCAACCCTCCCCCCCTAGCCCCCGGGGGAAAATGGGGGCGGCTCGGGGGAGGTGGGCCCTTTGCCAGTCCTCCCCCCCCCAGAATACCCTCTGGCAACGTCTTTTTTAAATGGAAATGCTGGGGGGGGGGGTTTTGTCCCCCCCACCCAGCAAGAAAGGGGGCTGGGGGGTCCCGCTGGAGGGAAAATTCGGGGTGCGGGATTGGAGCGAGAGTTATCGTCCGCCGGGGCCCCCGGCAGGCCCCAAACCCACCATGAAGTTTGGGGGGGAAAGCCCTGGGGAAAACCCCACAGGTGGATGGGCGGTCCCCACAGCCGCCGACCCCCTTTATCTGGGGCGTGTTGGGGGTGGGGCCCAGAGGTGGGTGCCCCCGGAGTGCCCACCAGGCAAAACCTCAGGGGCTTTGGGTGGGCGCTTGGAACATGGGGTCCCTTGCGGCAGGATGAGCGGTTACCTTGCTAGCGGGGAATTGAAGCGCTGGGATTTAGGTGGTGCCCTCTAGAGGTGAGAAGACCTGGTAGCGGCACATCAGTGTGGGGGGTTTACACCACTACGGGTCGGCCCGCGCGAGGGTCACCACCTCAGTGGTAGCCATAGAAATCCCCAGTCGACTTCAGCCTGGGGTAGTCGAGGGTAAACACCGGTTGATGAGCGTATCATGGCTTTGGACTAAGCATCTTTTGGTTTCATGTCTCTTTTTGCTGTATACGCTCCTCCCCGGGTACTAAAACCGTTTGTAAAAGGGGCGTTCTCGCCAAACTCGCTCTGTGGCGACGATTGTCCCGGCGGACATTGATTGTTCTGGGGACTCAATGCGGTATCCGGCTGCGACCCGAGCTGGTAGAGATGTTGTGGGCCCCCCCATGGTCGGGAGTACCCCAGCAGCGAGAATAGCCCCCCTCTCCGGGACTTTGGCTAGGTCCCAGAAAATGAGGATCTCTGGCTCCTGGTACCAGCGCCCCAAAATGCATCGCTGGATTTGGTACAGCGATACGGGTACAGGGGCCAAAGGAGATCGACCAATCCTTTTTTTGAGACGCGATGGAGGATCCCCAGAACTGCAGGGTTTACCGAGGCGGGTTCGTGGCCCGACCATGGCTTTGTGGCTACCCTGGGGGCCCCTTTTAAAATCCCCGTCCCTCCGTGGCCACCCTAAGGTTTTTTCATTTGGACAGATAAGGGAGGAGGAGTGTCCCCGGGTTGCCCGGAGTCTCTGACCGATTTCAGAAACCGAACCTGACGGATCCAGTTGCTCGGGGGGAGTCCTTAAAAGCGCGAAAACCTCAAGCAGCTCAGGAGCCCATTGGCGTCCCCAAGGCCAAGGCAGAATACCATCTCCCTGGAGACTTTAGGGGCCACTAAGCGTGTCGAAGGGCTCGGCAAAAGGGGAATCAAGTTTTTGCGCGTTCCATGGGGTAGGGCTCGACACTGTGGAAGGACAAGGAACAGTTCATCGGGAATCTTGCGGGGAGGGAAAGGCCCATTTTTGGTAAATGCCCTTCGCCCTGCCTACCAACCCCTGAGAAAACTGAACCTAACCCCCTCACAGATGCTGCAGTCCGACAGCGGATGGAGGAACTCAGATCATTTTGGGGTTGTGAACGTTGGGTGAGATTTTAACAGTTGTCCCAGGTGGATCCTCCAACAGTTAGTTGGATAAAGCGATGTCTCGGGCCCCTGTGCCGGCCCCCACCCACAGCGGGGAAACCCTCCTACCTAAAAAGGGGTTGGCGGGGCGATTTCCAAGTTGAGATTTAAATTTCAGGCATATGTGATATCCCTCTGAAACTGCAAAAGGTGGGGGTGAACTATGGCTCGGGCCTCATACGTCCTTACTGCCTTTTGGCATTTGGTACCTTCCCCCCTACCTGCTGAGGGGCGTCTCCCTTTTGGGAAAGGGGAAAGGGGATCGATGGGATGAGCAACTCCCCGTGGCATTACACTGTCAGCATCCGGAAAGGTTCTCCTAAACATTCTTCTAAAAACGGATCCCGCAACCCCCCACTGAGGCACCAGAACCGGGAGCAGTCTGGTTTACCCCTGCAAGTCACAATAGCCCGATCCTAGCGCTTCGGAAATTGTGGAACGCCGTGTGAGTTTTGGTCGTGGGTTGTTGCAGCCTACATCGACCCAAGAAGGCGTTTGCCCTCGGTGCATGGGGAATCGCTATGGAGATCCTGAGGCTCGGGGGAATTTCCCGACACAGATTTTTGGCCTGTAGCAAGCTCTTACTGGTACTGAAAGTGCGGTAAAGTGTGGTGGGGGTATGCGAACTTCCCCTGTTAATTCAGGGGTGAGGCAAGCTGTGTCCTTTTCACCCACACTTTTCAACACTTGTATGGACTGGATAATGGGCAGAGCTACTAGCCAAAGTCATGCGGAGCAAACTAGGCAAAATTAAAGGGCTCGGACCTTATTGCCGCATGTTGCATCCTATTGAGTCCTTGGAGTCACTTGTGGCGGCTCTGATGCATTTTCAAGAGGCGAAGCCCTAGGGTTTGAGGGCTCCCTGGACCAAGACCAAGATTCGGACTTTGGGGGCCCGTTAGGGGAAACCCCTTTAGTCGATCCATGCTTGCGGCGAGGCGTTGAAGTCACAGAAAAATTTTAAAATACCGGTAGGTAGTCCCCTATTTTCCCGGGTGTCAGACCGGAAGTCAGTAGCGATTGGGCTGGCAACGGACCTAACTGATCAAAAAAAGCGTTTTGGAGAGTCGGTACCTTGCAAAGGACCCAACTGCGTGTCTTCAAGGCCTTGATACTTCCGTTTTGCTCTATGGAAGCGAAACCTGGACGCTATCCCGTGCCTTGGAGTCTCGCCTTGGATCCTTTTGTAACAAGTCCCCTTTGCCGGACATGGGTAAAAATTGGCAGGACCCCGTGTCCAAAACCCGGGGGTTACACCTGAACGGCATGGACCTGTTACTTCATAATCCGGGATCGCCAACTCGGCTATTAGGCCACCTAGCTCGCCCCCAGGACGCCCCGCCCCCAAAGGTTGTTCTTGCGGACAACCCTGGGTGGAGGAGACCTTGGGAGTCCCAGGAGATCATGGCTTGGGCAGCTCGAGAGACCGTCTGAGGAACTAGAGATGGGCCGTGTGCCCCCCTGGGGGACTCGCCTCGAGGGATCCCCGGGTGGGAAACGAAGGGTGGATGCGGCCGCGCCCCCCCTCGGCGTTAGCCCCTTTTGATGATGATGATATATATAATTATTATATATTTCTTTCTTTTTCTAATTTACAGAAAAAATGATGAAGTAAGCTTCTGGCCGTATCTGTTTATAAAGATACACAGGACATGAATTTTCTGCAGGGTTTAGAGCACTTTTAAGGATGTAGGTATACAGCTTCAAAGAAATGTTGATACCTTAGCCAAGGATAAAAACATCCACTCAGGAGTAGCAACTTAACCCTCTGCCGACTGGTGGTATTCATAGTGGCCTGGACCCCGCTGCTGTGGGCTCATATCGTCACCCAAGCTGACCCTCTGCCCAATACCAGCACCCCGCCTTTTCTTTGTAAAAAATAAAAACTATGTTGATTTTTTGTATTATATTTTCTAAAGGCCCCTATTTGCCAATTTTTTGTAAACAAAACTGTAAGATATTTTTTTTTGTTAATAGACTCCCTATTTTATCATTTTTTCCCCCCTATAGTCTGAAAAAAAATAAGCCCTGGTTTTGGTATCATGGAGTTAAACCCTAGGTTTTTTATTTTCTTTTCAAGTTATTTTTTAAAATAAAATTTTGTTTAACAGGTTTAATTATGCTTCCAAAGATATAAATTTTTTGTTAGAGTTTTTTAAACGTGATTTTTTTTTTGTTCTTTGTTCGTTTCCTTTTTCTTCCCAATCCCTTTGCTTTTCTTGACCATTTTGCACTCTATGTACATTTCAAACCCCCACCACCCCGCCCTAAATCGAAATACGTTCGTCAAACTAAAACAAAGTATGTCACGTACACAAACACACGCACCACACGCACAAACCATACACAGCACCCAGACACACAAACCCCCACGCATGCCATTTCCCCTCAATCGCTCATGACTGATTAGATCAGACCTTGTATACGGGGCATGCCCCCTTTTTCGCATGTAACATACACACACAAACAAACACAAAACCCCCACAAAAAAAACACAAACACACACACCCCACACAAACAACCCCACACACAAAAACCCCACCACACCCACAGACACGCACACACATTATATAATATAATATAAATAATATTGTATATATATGTATATAAAAAAAACTCATGGCATGGGACATGCCCCCGGGAAAAGGGACTGCGCACCATGGCATGTATATACATGCCACCCAGCAGATAGTCCAGGCATGCCATGGCATGTAATACATGCCACCCGTCGGGAAAGGGTTAATCCTTAGATATTAAATCAAAATATTATTTGGGCTTTTATAAAACCACTGGAGTTGTTAGCAATACAGGCATAAGAAAAACACTGACTGACTGAAGGTTTTATTTATGACTAGATAAAGCACCAAATTCAAATATTAAGTCTTTACAGCTATTTTTTTGTAACTTTTAAAGTAAAATATAAAATGGTCTGAGCACCATACATTGCATCTAAAGAAAAAAAGTCTTGAACAAATCTTCCCAGATTGTGCAAAACAAAGCAAAAAATTAAAAATATACCTTTTAAAAGATGTAACATTTATCATATATTTCCCAAACTATTTCTTTTTTGGTGTAAGTGCCGAGTATTTCCAAGGAACCAAAAATGAAAAGGAGGAGAATGAACAGAAAAAGAGATAAAGTTATCTTTCTGCTGAAAAAGTATGTTTTTACAAATACCTTTTGAATTATATTTAAGCCCACATACATGAAATATTATATTTTTATTTTTTCTTCTAGCCCAAGGCCCCCGAAATGTAAGCTAAACTTCTAATGCATTTTAAAATGTAGAATTCTTTTGAGGGGAAAATGCTGCATTTTACACATTGCTAACTTGCAAAAGGACTTAATTTAAACCCAACATTTCGCATTTCTAAAATGCCCGGGCTAAAACTTAGAATTTTTAATTTTAAAATATTTAAAAAACATATTCTTTTTCACTAGAAAGTGAGTAAAATAAATGAGGGACTGTCTAATCAACTGCATTTTTAAAATTTTTTGTTAATAAAATAAATGGGGGCATTCATCCCCCTTGATATGCCATATAACAGAAGGGAACTAAATTTCATGCCACTCCCAACTGGAGAAAATAAATAGAAAGTAAAATATGATGCTAAAAATTTTACTAAATTAAGTGACCCACAAGACTGTATTCTTTTTTTTTTTTATTTCACATATCAATAATCTACAAATTGCTAAATCCTACATGCATTCTTAAAAAAATAAGCTTACTTCTTGAACCTTATATCAGTGTAAGAGTAACAATTTTCATCGGACTTTTAAATGATAATATAAAGAAAGCAAAATCTTTACTTACAACTAAACATCAAAGGTATAAAAAAAAACATGCTAATCCAGACCACATTTGAATTTTAAATGCATTCACAAACCACAAAACTACAGTAGTGATATTTGCTTATAAAAAATCACAAAGTTGGGCTTATTGTTCCTGTTAACCATAACTAAAGAACCCACTTCTTCCTACCCCAAAAAAAGAAGTGTTGACCCAATGTCAGTTTCAGTCCCAGTATGAAGATCATTGGAACGATGATTTGGGTTTTGAAAACTACCTCTATTTTTTTTCTAACTACTAATGGTGAGACTGCCTTGCGGGACCCTTCCCATTACGTGACTAAAGGGCCCGGGATCAATATCACTTAAATACTTGGGTTTTCACTAAAACTCTGGGCCATGTAAAATTTTTTCTTTTAAAACTTTTAACATTGTAGATAATTGAAAGTTAAATGTTTATTTTCTATTTACAGTTCCATGAGGGAGGCACAAAGTCAGCCTAAAATTTCCCCCAAGGGCAACAGTGTTAGGCAAATATTCACAAAATTCAGGGGTTTTTCTTGAGAAATTGGACTAAAGGCTACTAATAAGCTGGACTACATTCATATTACGCAGGTGGAGGGTAAGTATGTGTATGGTGTACAATAATACAAGTTTTGTAGTGTTTTCTTCTGTATGAAATTAGTATACCGTATATAAAAAGAGAGAGGAGAGATGGTGGTTTGGTGGTGTTTTGTGTGTGGTGTGTGTGTGGTTGTGTTTTGGGGTTTGGGTGTGTGTGTGTGTGTGTGTGTGTGTGTGTGGTGTGTATTATGTGTGTTTTGGGATTGTGTGTAGGGATGTGTTTTTGGTATGTATGTATGTTGTGTGGTGTGTGTGTGGTGTGGGGTTGTGTGTGTGTGTGGGGTGGTGTTGGTGTTGTGTGTGTGGGTGTGTGTGTGTGTGTGTGGTGTGTGTGTGGGGCGCACGAATGTGCCCATGCACATACATTTGTCTTTATGTGTGTAACAATGATTCCCATCATTCACTTCTGCCCTAAAATTTATGTTATGACCCAAATAATTATCACTATATATTTTGCTCACATATTTAAAACTTGAATTTAACAATAAAGAAAAAAAACATAAAAAGCAACTAAAAAAAAGGAATTTACCAAAAGGCACATTGCAATATATACAAAATTTACTTTTATTTTCTATGATCTCCATGATATGTATGAGTAAAAATACAATTCCAAAAAAAATCATTGAAATCCTCTTCCCCGATGAAAAACTCTTATACTCAGTCACAGAGTAATAAAAAAAAAGAAGAAATAAAAGAAAATGAACAAGTACCTAAATATTAAAACCCGCCATTTTTTCAAATTGGGGAAATACTTTAAATGTTGTGCATATAAATAACTGATAAAATTTAGTGGGGGACATCAAAAGACACAGGGAAAAGAAAAAAAAAGACGAAAAGAAGGAGGGGGAGGAAGGGGAGAAAGGAAGGGAGAAAGAAGGAGGAAGAGGAGGAGAAAGGGCGAGGCAGAGGGGAAGAGGAGGAGAAAGGAGGAAAGGAGGAAAAAAGGAGGAGGAGGGGGGAGGAGGGGAAAGGAAGAGGAGGGAGGAGGAGGAGGAGGAGGAGGGGGAGGAGGAGAAAGGAGGAGGAGGGGAAGAAGAGGAGGAGGAGGGGAGAGAGAGGTAGGAGAGGGGAGAGAGAGAGAGAGGGGAGAGAGAAAGAGAAAAAAGAGAAAGAGAAAGAAAAAAGAGAAAGAGAAAGAGAAAGAAAAGAAAGAGAAAGAAAGAAAAAGAGAAAAAGAGAGTGAGTGTGAGTGATTGTCAGTGAGTGTGAGAGAGTTTGAGTGAGTGAGTGAGTGATGGTGGTGTTGTGTGTGTGTGGTGTGTGTGTGTGGTGTGTGTGTGTTGTGGGGGTGTTGTGGTGTTTGGTGGTGTGTGTGTGTGTGTTTTTAGCAAAAAAAAATGAAAAAAAAAGTTTTTGAATTAACCAAAAAGCAAACCTAGGGTAGGATTTTTTTTAAAATGTTTTTGAAAAAAAAGGAAATCATTTTTTTTCTTGGAGGTAAAAAATTTTTAAAGAAGCTAATAAAGTTCCCTTCCCAACCAGTCACATTTTTCAAAAGAGAGCCTAAAAGCGCCAAATTTAAAATCTTTTTAAAAAAAGCTTAAATTAAACCCATATACAGATTTTAAAATTACTAAATAACTTGTAAAAAAAGTCTATAAAAACTTTCAGTTGCTCCTCTAATGGAAACATACCAAAAAACAGCAGGGGAAAAAGTCCCAATATTCCATATAAATATTGTCATAAATGATTCATGTATCTCAGAGTGATACTTCCAATGGAGAAGAGGTTATCAGATAAAAATCACCCCAAGACTATAAATCAACAAAAGGAACTCACCAGCATATACTCTCAATCACCCTTGCTGACCCAACCTTTCCCCCTTTGTCAAGAGCTGTCCCCCGATCCAAGCCATGGTAGAAAAAATGTGACACTCCCTCTGTCTACTGTACAAAGAACAATACACCAAAACACACACAAACATTTTTCCCCTCTCTCTCTCTCTCTCTTTTCTCTCTCTCTCTTTTTCTCCCCCTTTTCTCTCTCTCTCTCTCTCTTTTCTTCCTTCTCCTTTCTCTCTTCCGATCCAACAGTGGCTAAAAAAATGCATCCTCACTTACACCATGCATGCACATGACATCATCATAATCTTATTCATTTAATTCCCCAAGTAAAAATAGAGAGAAGTGAAGAAGAAAAAGAAAAGAATTGGGCTATGATATAACAAAGATTATTTTGCCAAGTTTCATATAAAACAGTTTCCAAATGCACCACAAAGCTATTTTCATTCCCAGAATATCTAGCTACCTCCCAGCTAATCAATTTGGGTAAATTAGTATAAAAAAAATACATAGAAAACTCCCTTTAAAACTTTACAATAGAGGGGAATGCAAACTGGTAAAACCCTATGGACCAAAAAAAAAAAACCAAAAAAACGGGGAGAAAAAACGGGGAAGACAGAACAAAAACCCAAAAAAAGAAAAAAAGAAAAAAAAAAGTCAATTTATGTCAAATTTCAAACTTAACAAACAATAAAATTAAGTGAAACCAAACCAAACCACCTGTAAAGAAAAAAAAAATATTCAAACACTTTGAAAAATGAAAAACAAAAGAAAAAACCCTGCAAGTCACCAAATATTGATGATAAAAGAAAAGAAAAAAAGAAAAAGAAAAAAAAAAAAAGGAAAAGAAAAAAAAAAAAAAGAGGGGAAGATTAAAAAGAGCAAGGAATAACATATGAAGCTGCCCCCCTCGGGAGCTTCTGATGCCTAGCTAGAGGAAAAAAAAGGGGAATGACAGGAGGGAAGGAGAGAGAGCCTCACGGTGACCTTCTCAGCCTTTGTCTGGGTTTTTTGGATGCCCTTTTTCCCGAGTTTTTATGATTTTCATTTACAATGTTAAACCACCAAAGGGTTAAAAAAGCAACCTTCTGATAAAAAATAATTTTATTGTGATCTGAAGCCTCAAAACCGCCTACATTTTAATAATTTTAAATATATGAAAAAAAAAAGAGGCGTGAAGGACTACAAATGGGGGGACATTCTTCTGTAAACAAAAGCCCTCTCACTCAATTTTTACAATTAAACAACCCAAAACCCCTGTAGCATATGTCTGTTTTATTTATTCACACATGGCTTCCCGCAGTACCTAATCACACGCATGGGAACAAAAAAACCAAAACACCAAAAAAACCCCACACACACACACAAAAGACCCACATAATTACTATGCTAAAATCCACCCAACCCCGCTAACAAAAGTATTATCCTTTCCTCTTTTGTGTCACCTCTACTAGTTATTTTTTGTTGAGATCCAAGTTTTCAGTCAAAACTCGTATTTTTAAAAAAACTACCGTGTGTTGTGTGTGTTTTATATTTTATTATATATATATATATATATATTAATATATATTATAAAAATATGAAAAAAACATATATATAATACATGAGTAATATTATAGTATATGTATATGTATAAGTATGTGTATATGATTTTGTATTATATTAATATATATATATATTTATTATATATAATTTATTTATATATATATATAATTTTATATTATATATATATTATGGTGTGTTGTGTGTTGTGTGTGTGTGTGTGGTTGGGTGGTGTGTGTGTGTGTGTATATATATATATATATAATATATTATATATATATAAAATTAAATTATATTACATATAATATATATATATTATTAAAATAATATTATAATATATATATTATAATATATATATATATATTATATAATTAGTAGTAGTCTATTATGTATATATGCATAAATATTTAATATATATATAATATAAAATTTTAATATATATATATATATGTATGTATTTATACACACGCACACACACACACCACCACACACACACACCAAAAACACCCCACACCCACACAAAACACACCACCACCACAACCCCAACCACCAACACCACACGATATATTAGTTTTAAGCACCCCAAAGCATACACATGTGTGTAGTGTAGTTCGCTGTGTTTACTGTGTTTTTCTTGAATAAAAAAAAATTTCCCTTTAAATTTTTGTGATTTGTATAAAGCACTCCTTTTTAATACAATCAATTAAAAGAATCAATCTCCCAAGGGAAATTTTCAGGTGAACAAAAAAAAAAAAAAAAAAAGAAAATGAACTGAAAAATTTTGCAAATTTGGTCAGTCACACTAAACCCTTTTTACAATACAGCTATTATCCGGTTTTTTAAAATTTATTTTTTTTGTAACAAAATAAAAACGTATCATCTGAAAAATATCATCTTTCATGCTTCATCTCTCAGTGACTTAAACACATTGGATATTCACACTGAAGAGATATCACAAGCATCTGTAAGACTATGCGCAATCTCTATCCTTTTTGGCAAACCAGAGAATCCTCAGATATTATATTATCTTTGAAAACAACTTATATTACAATGTACAGTGTCAGTGATGTGGATCCAAACCTTCCTAATATCAATAAGACAGAACTAGTATATAACGTTATCAAGGAAATGTGATGATTTGCGATAAAAAAAAAAAAACATAAATGAGAAAATGGTTCATACATGCTGTAAAAATTTTAGGGAATGAGGGAAACCCTACTTTTAAATTTTCTTAGGTAGATTTGTCAATATTTTCTCAACCTAAAGTTTTACGAGCTTTGACTGTAAGCATTAAATGTTATGGAGGAATGAGATCAAGTTTGCACTGTAAGTTCAAGCTTGAGAACGATTACAAAGATTACCTCTTAGATTAACAGGAGAAAGATATTCTTTCAAGAACAAATGCAAGCGCGAAAAAATACCATCAGACAACCAATGATTTTCATGGTGAGGAAAATCTTAATCATCTCCAAAAAATAAAATGTAAATAAAGGGAGAAGTATAAAACAAACACAAACAAAGACTATAGGACCTCTTTCACTGTCACTAACTGTGAGGAAATGTGTGATATACCAGGAATAAATAAAAAATAAATAAATATACTAAGAGAGGTGTTCATTGTATGTATGGTAAGTATGTGTGTGTGTGTTGTGTGTGTGTGGTGTGTGTGTGGTGTGTGTGGTTAAAATATATTATATATATATATATATATATATAAAATATATAATATATTTTATATATATATATATATATATATATTACACATACCAACACACACCCCACACACACAACACACCACACACACACACAAAACACACCACAACACACACACACATATAGATATAATAATATATAATATTAATATATATTATATATATTTTATATATATATTATTACACATATATATACACACATATATATACACACATATATATACACACATATATACACACATATATATACACACATATATACACACACACATTTATACAGACACACACAATATATATATAATATATATATAAAATATATATTATAATATATATATATATATATATATATATATATATATAATATATATATATATATTATATACAAAACACACAATATATAACATATATGTATATATATATGTATATATGTGTGGTGTGTGGGGTGTGTGTGTGTGTTGTGGTGTGTTTTGGGGTGTGTGGTGTGTGTGTGTGTGTGTGTGTCGTGTGTGTGTGTGTGTGTGTGTGTTATAGGGTTTTGTGTGTGTGGGTGTGTGTGTGTGTGTGGTGTGTGTGTGTGTATAAAATATAAATATATAAAATATATTTTAAAATATATATAATATATATATATGCAATAAAATATATATGCAATATATATATATGCAATATATATATATATAATATATATTATATATATATAAAATATAATATATAAATATATATAAATTATATATATATATTATATATATATATATTTTATATATATATATATATTATATATATATATGTATATATATTTTATATATTTATATATATGTATATATATAATATATATATATATATATTATATATATATTATATATATATATATATATATAAACACACACAACACACACACACACACCCCACAAAACACCCCACACAAAACCCCAAAACACACACACACACAACACACAACCCACACACAAAACAAAAAAAAAAAAAAAGCACAGGTAAAAACCAATCAAAAGAAAAAAAGGAAAAAAGAAAGCCAAAAAAATGGAAATAATCAACAACCAAAAAGCTGATTCAACATCAGCAAGCCCGGAAAACAATACAATGCAAATTTATACATAAAGAGTAGGCAAATTTACTATTGTCAAGTCCAATGGATGGATGGAACAGAAAACAGCAAACAGTTTCAGTTGTGGTGCTCTCGATAAACAGATCTAAATTTGGCAGGAAAACATCAACAGCATTATCATCATCATTATCATCATGACCATCAGTTGTTATCATCAGCAACATAATACAGCCGTTAACATTTATCATCAACCACTTCAGAAAAAGCAAAGATGAAGAGACAAAAGTGGGGGGAAATGACAATCTTCTGATAATGCTGATGATAAATCACAAACAATAATAAACAATATCAACAACAACTGACACAATAATCATCACATCAACAACAACCATGTAATGACAGTGACACATTGGACTAGTAAAGGCCACTGATGTCACAAACAAAACCCCTTTATGGGTATAAAAATTATCCTGAAATATATCAGTCTCACCAGTTAGGAGCATGAATAACCTACATGATTAACAACTTATCATCTGTTCACTCAAAAGACTCCATGGTGAATACTAGAGCTTAAGAGAAACTTGCGCAATTACAACTTTATCAAAGAGGAAAATATCCAATACTTAGGCTTTTGAGTTATCCCCCTGTGACCATTTCTGTCCATTCTATTAGTTGTTTAGGCACTATTGTAAGACCTGCTTGGATGATGTAGCTTTTAAACTCTTTTAAGACAAAGTAGTTTTTCAAGGGAGATTTCATCATAATCAGCCAGAAACTTATATAAGAACAAAATACTGCTTTGGGAAATTTTCATACCATTTGTCCATTGCTTGCCCTGGTAAACACCTAAGGCTTGAGCTTTAAATCTGGTTGAACAGAGCACAAGAATAAGTATAAAAAAAATGCCTATACATAGTTTAGATAAACTGGGATGTACTCATACTTCATCCAGTTCTCACTAAGGCTTATAGATTTTAACCCCCCCCCCCTCCCCAATGCCGCGGATGGTTCCCGATGCAAAGGCCCTCTCTCCTGAGGCAGTATCAAAATGGCCTGGGCCCCACTGCCGGGGATTGTGTCAGCACCAAGCAGCGCAGCCTGGACCGTAACATGCCCAGAAAATGGACTCGCGCCACCATGGCAGTATGTAAATGCGTAGGTGGCAAAGGTTCATGATGATTACAATTATCACTCACAGCAAGGCCATTTTGTAAACAAGTATCACAGGACTAAAGACAGTTTAAAAATTCCTCAGCATAGTGGATGGTCTCTTAGCATACTAATTTAACTATGCAATGACTTCATATAATTTGTCTTGCATATCACTAAATCTGCAGGATTTCTAACAAATATTTGCTGCCATACACTAAGGAGTAATTAGAAATTCAAATACTATTCAATTCAGTCTGCAGCCATTTTCTATGAAGAGAACTGTTTGATCCATTGCGCACATTAGTGTACCTGTTCTTTTCCATGTACATCCATAATCATGAGCAGGAATAACCAATCATCTAAACATCTATTTTACTCACACCAAAAACATACTCAGGGTTGAAGGTGTGGCCTTTTTAAATGGCTTCTGTTGGTTGAAGACCCTGCATTTATGTTACGGAAATGTTCCCTACTTGGACATGTTAAACTGGAGTATTGAGATAACTACTTAATCTGCATAAATATCTTAATGATTGCTTCCGCAAGATCTTGGCTGTCCTGAAAAGGCAGCTTACCTGTAGATTCAAACAGAACATCAAATAAAAAAAAAATAATGCAGAATAAGCTTAGGATTGAGTGTCAGCCCACCTGAAAGAAGCCCAATGTGCAAAACGAACTTGTCTAGAGTTGCCCCAGATTAAAATTTGACTAGATCACTAGAGGACAGAAGAAACAACAACAGAGCCTTAATACCGGAACATGTACAGCTTTGATATGCAAGCAAGAAACAGGCTACATATCTGTTTTGTACACAGTATGTCAAACATATTGCACTAATACTGGACTCTCTGAAAGCAGGAAAATAATAATAAATAAAAATGGCTGTGATTACACACACAACTTTTTCTAAACTAATATGGCCAATTAGAACAACATAAATAATCATGCCATATTTACCCTTAAAAAAGTTTGCATTTCTTTCACAAAAAACAAGGAATACAAGCTAAGTTAAATCCGACTAGTTTAAGAAACATGATGGATTAACAGCCTTAATTCATGTCTTTTATGGGACATCTCACCTTGGCAGTGAGTTTCAGGACCATGTTGCTAATACTGTTCATCCTAGTTTGATGACCTTATGTTCAAAGACTCTTAATACTACGTAAAGCAATTTATAGAAATAGGCACAGTTAAATAAGACACACTTGCACATGCTAAAGTGGTGGTACAGGCCATTTGTACCTGATCTAATAAACACAGGGTCACCACAGAACTGTTGTTCAACCAATGCCTGTATGCAATCTTACTATTAATCATTGATATGGGGTTTAACAAGTTATGGCTTCCAGGCATTTCTTAACCCACCAGAAACTGTATAATTAATATTTTCTGCAATCTATCCCCTCTAGATACATATCCTACCATGTTCTTTTTTTTTTTTTTTTTTTGAATATCAGGTAAACGTCATATTCATATCAGTCCCATTTCTCACTCCTTTTTTTCCATTTCCACGAGTTTATGAATGGATAGAATTCTTGTGGTTTATGCATGCAGGCAGTCATACTATCACTTATATAACAGATCAGTAATACTGTAGTAGGAAACAAAGTATGGAATATTTAGACATTAATATAAATGATTGTTCTGTTAGACCAAACACCAGCGTACTCCATGGGCAAGAAACACACTTATTGCAAGCACACATGTTTGCAATCACACACAAAACTGGGAGCACACACACACAAACTCCCCACCCAACACAAAAAAGAACCTGAGTGACAATCTGGTTGGAAACCAAGCAGATGTCTTATACAGGAGTAGGCCAAGAGACATCTTGCAAATCAGCTGCACAGCTCAATTGTTCCAGATTCTTCAATATCATCAGCAGTGGAAAGTGGAGGTTATCGTTGTAGTGTGGGTTTCGTGCACACTGCAAGGAAAAAAAAAAGACACACATTTTATGAATATAAACTAAATTTTCTCAGACAACAATTTCAACAGAGAAAATAGCCTTAGAGAATCCAAATAACTTTTCGGACATGATCATCCACGACGCCATCGTTACTTTTTAACCACAACGACTCTGAAGTGTGGTCTACACATGGAGGGGCAAACATTTGGAAGGTTCCACTGGCGTGCTGGAGGCAAACAACAAGTGCTGTTTCCACTGGACGCAGTTACAGCAAGCAGGCTGTACAAGAGACTTCTCTCTTCCCTCATCAAGAACAAGCTGCAAGATTTGTGTTTAGAATGAGGTAACATAAGATTTTTCGATGAGAAAACTTCATAATTCGAGATATACACTGTAACAATTTTTTTTTTTTTTTTTTAACCTAAGTAAATGAAGAAAGAATAAAAAAGAAGAAATTTGTTTTTCCTTATACTGTCATTTATGTTTAGATAAAATATGTTTTCTTAAATTTCCTTCAACTACAATATTATAAATATATATATATATATATCATATATATTATATATATATATAAATATATATATATGTATATATCTATATATATAGATATATATATATTAGATATATATATATTATATCTATATATAGAATTAGTTATATTTTCATAAATCAAAAATGCATATAATTCGGTGAAAAATACCAATATGAATTTTTGGATTAGAGAAAGGAGAGAAATTGAAAGGGAGAAGAGAGCGAGGAAAAAAATGAAAGGAGAAGAAAGTAGCGTGGGAGAGGGAAAAAGAGAGAACAAAGAAAAAAAGGAAGAAGAAAGAAAGAATGAAGAGAAATATATGCCCAAAGGGGCTCTGGCTTCAATTTCTTATTACCGGTACATTTATTTAATAATGCAGGATAATACAGACAACATCAGTTTTTATTAGACAGTATATATCATATACAAACCAAGAAGTTAATGAGAAACAAGAGAGAAGGAATGAATATAAAACAAATATATCCATCCCTCAAATAAAATCAAAAGGGACTGGAAGGAAAGGAATATCTATAATAAAAAGTGATTAAAAAAAAAAAAAAAAAAAAAAAAAAAAAAAAAAAAAAAAAAAATATACTATATTATATATATATATATAATATATATCTATATATATTCTATATCTATATATATATAGATTATATATATATAAATAAAGCATCACAGACACAAAATACAGGAAAAAGTTCAAGGTCTAGAGGAAAAGAAAGATAAATAAATTGTATGAATGGAAGAGAAAAGGAAAAAGGAAAATTGACAAAAAGCAAGAAAAAAATATCTACAAAAACACAACTAGTAACTAAATGTCAGGCCTTTAATATCAGGTCCAATGCAAAATAAAAGGATAAAATCAACAAATCATTCTCAACACTCAACTTCTTATTTCTAAAACGTCTGCAAGAGCTTTAACTTCCTATAAGAGTCAAATATGAATTTCTTAAACAGACATATATAAGTATCTTACATTATGTATGACATATTATATGTATAATATTACAAAATATATATACATACATACATAATCACATATACCTTCATGTACATATGTCGGTTGTGTGTGTGTGTGTGTTGTGTGTGGTGTGGGTGTGGGTGTGTTGTGTGTGTGTGTGTGTGTGTGTGTGTGTGTGTGTGGTGTGTGTGTGTGTGTGTATATAATATGTATTATATGTGGCAATTATATGTGTGTAATATATATATATTTATTACAAAATATTAATAATATATATATATATTATATATAGTATATATATATATATTGTATCTATATATATATGTATATATATATGGTATCTATATGTATCTATATGTATATCTAGTAATATATATGTATATATATGTATATATATAGAATATATATATAATATATAAATATATATATATATATATATATATAGATATATTATATACATAACACACAACACCACAGATATATATGCACATCCTGTATATGTGTTATATATATATATTTATATAATATATATATATATAATATTATATATAATATATAATACAATATATAATATATTATATACATATATATAATAATATATACATATATATACCAGATATATCAATTATACATACATATATATACATATATATATTATAGATTATTATATCTAAAAATATATATATATATATTATATATATATATATTATATATCTACTATATATCTAGTACAACCACAATCTTACCATTAACATTAAAAGCAACAATAATAGTATATGGAATACGTTTTTGCAAATGTCTAAACTAAAATCCTTGAAGCCATGACATAGCAATCATACAAAAAAAGTTAGAAAAGAGAGAAACCACAATTGCACAAGATCTCAAAGTGACCAAAAGCAAACTCAAAATGTTTAAATGTTCATAAACTTAAAAAACAATTAGTATCAATCAATAATTCACGGATGAATATTTCCAATCATTTTGATTGCAAAATTCTCTTTACTTCTGGAATGGAGAAGTTGTTTGGTAATATAAACAATGACATCATGTCAGAAGTGCAACAAAAAATAGCACAATATGCATGGAAAACATCTCAAACAAGCCTAAAATGCACAGTGGACTATAACAGAGAAGAAGGGAAGTTGATACATCATACTGTTCCTCAGTAAAGGTTAACTTTATGATAGTTAATAAAGAGAGTGGCAGTGCAAGAATCAAAACTGTCAACGCAAGTAATCAACATCCACTTCTTGCTTCACCCTATCTATCACAACATGTTCAATCAAGGATAAAACAGGTATAATAAATCAAAAACACAAAAGCTCCACAAAATAATGTAAAACACTTGAACTTCAACAAAGTAATAAATTACTTTGGCACAATAAACCAGAAATATAAAATACAAAACACCACCACACCCACCAAAACTACAGTTTATCAACTAACTCAAGAGACATGAAAGCCTTGAATAAGAGAGTTACCAAAACAGGAAATGAAATAGCCACTGTCTCTTGCTGTTCTCCTATGTACCACCACGAAAGACCTTACCAATCAGCACACATCGCAATATCGAACTTCCCCGAAGCGGTGACACTCTTCCTGGACTACCCAGCGCAGAAACTCTGGAAATGAGATTGGCAAACGATTTCCTTATTGGAGTCTGGGTCAGGTCTTCAATCTGACCCGTACCCTTAGCACTTGGCATCTGATGACATGAATTGGGGAAATAATTACCAGTTAATGACATCCTAAGTTTTTTCATACAGGTATACTGTGCAAGATTGGCAAGTAAAGCTAAGGTAAAAAAGAAATAAAGAAAAAAATCAAGGATATGTATCTTATAATGTATGCACTTTAATATGTGAAAAGCATTGCATGGGTTTATACATCTATGGTGTTAATGCGTGAACCACGTACTAATTTGAAAGTGCCAAATGACTATGGATTAGGCTCTAGAGTGTAGGTGTGTGTGTGTGATGTCTTTTAATTCAATAACAAAACCAAGTCTCCTATTTCCAGTATCTATATTGTGAAAAATTATTTGTAGTACCTAAGATCCTAGCTATCTTGTTTACAAAATTTACAACCCTAAATAGTTGTACTAGAATGTGAAACTTGCCTGCGGTGGTCTCTGTGGCAAGTTTTTTCCATTTGCGTCTAAGGACACTGAAACATTGTCGCAGGATATCGCTATTACCGTCAGTCAGTACCATTATTTGCTGCAACTCCACTTTGCTGCCACCTGAAACCACAGAGAATTCAGATTTATATATATATAATCGTATATATATATATATATAATCATATATTACTATATATATGATATATGTATGTATGTATGTATGTATTTGTATTCTGTATTATGTATGTTAATGTATGTATGATGATATGTAATGTATGTATGTAGTATGTTATGTATGCATGGTGTTTGTTGTATGTATGTTTATGTATGTATGTTTATGTATGTATGTATGTATGTATATAAATATATAATATATAAAATAAATAAATATATATATAAATATATCTAATATTTATTAATATTCTATATATATATATATATATATTTAATATATGTGTGTGTGTGTGTGTGTGTGGTGTGTGTGTGTGTGTGTGTGTGGTGTGTGTGTGTGTGTGTGTGTGTGTGTGTGTGTATACATACATACATATATATATATAATATAGATTAGATATATAATATATATATATATTATTATATATATATATATATATATAAAAACCACCCACACACCACACACGAACACACACACAACACACATACACACACAAACACACACAATCACACACACACACACACACACACATACTATATTATATTATATTATCATATATATATATTTATTATATATATATTATATATGCGTAAAGTGTGGGGGGTATGTCGAAATTCTTCCCTGTTAATCAGGGTGGAGGCACAGGCTGTGTCCTTGCACCACACTTTCAACACTTGTATGGACTGGATAATGGGCAGAGTACTAGCCAAAGTCAGTCGGAGCAACACTAGGCAATTATAAGGTCTCGGACCTTGCTTTGCCGACGATGTTGCCATCCTTATCGAGGCCTTGGAGGTCACGTGTGGCGGCTCTGATGCTTTAGCAATGAGGCGAAGCCCTAGGCTTAGAGTCTCCGGGACCAAGACCAAGATTCAGGACTTTGGGGGCCGCCTGTTAGGGGAACCGTTCAGTAGATCCATGCTGCGGCGAGACGTGAAGTCACAGAAAGTTTTACCTAACTTGGTAGCGTAGTCCATATCTCGTGGTTGTCAGACCAGGAAGTCAGTAGCGGATTGGTCTGCCAACAGGAGCCATGAACTCGATAAACAAGACGTTTGGTTTGGAGATGTCGCGGTGGTACCTAGCAGAAGGACCACGCTGCGTGGTCTTCAAAGGCCTTGATACTTCAGTTTGGCTATATGGAAGCGAAAACTGGACGTATCCAGTGCATGGGAGTCTCGCCTTTGATGCTTTTGAACAAGGTCCCTCGCCGGATCATGGGTGGTTACAGTCGGCAGGAACAGTGTCCAACCGGGCGGTACACAGTGAGACTGGCATCGGGCCTGTTACTTGCATAATCCGGGAATCGCCACCTCAGGATCATATGGCACCAGCTCGCCTCCCTAGGACGACCCTGTCCACACAAGGTTGTTCTCGGCGAGACAAACCCGGGGGAGGAGAACCTGTGGCGACGTTCCTAGGAGATCATGGCTGGGCAGCTCGACGGACTGTCGTTGAGGAACTAGAGATGGGCCGTGTGCCTGCTGGAGGGACTCGCCTCGAGGATCCTCGTGGCTGGAAGCGATCTCAGGGTAGATGCGGCCATGAGCCCCCGTAGGCGTTATCCCTTGATGATGTGATGATATATATATTATATATAAATATAAAATATATATATATATATATATTATATATATATATATCTATATATAATATGTATATATATCATAATAGACAAATAGACACATATGTATATGTATATATACCATATTTCATACATACACACAATACACCACATACATATGTAGATAGATATATATCTATATATTAGATAATATCTATAATATTAGTATATATATTCATATAACTAATATAGTATATCATATTATATATTATACATATATATATACATATGTATACACACACACACAAACACACATTTACATACACATAAACAAATGTTATATATAGAAATATATATATATATATATAATCTGATATGAATATATATATAAATATCTATAATCTATGTATTATATATATATATATATATATTATATTCATATAGATATGTAATATATATCGATATATATATATACTATAATTATATTAAATATATATAATATATATCTATATCAATCTTTATCATATATATATAATATATATATCTATATTATATATATATATATAAGAGGAGGAAAGATAGAACGAAAGGGAATAAAGAAAGAAAGAGAAAGAAGAAAAGATAAGAGAAAGAGGGAAAGAAACATTGAAAGAGAATCTTGAGAAAAAAAAAGAAAAGAAAAGAGAGAAAAAACAGAGGAAAGGCGGAGAAAAAGAATGGACAATGAAAAGGGCAGAAAGTAAAAAAAGAAAGAAAAAAAAAAAGGAGAGAGCAAAGAGGAAAAGAGCTAAGACGAGAGAGGAAGCAAGAAGGAAGCAGAAAAAAAAAACAGACCTAGAAGAGGAGAGAAATCAGTAACAGGGAGAAATGAAGAAACAAACGGGAAAAAGGCTAGCTTACGACAAGCGCACCAGGGAGCAGCACTTACGAGCATCCTGCCAGGCAAAGTCAATCCCCCGCCCAGCTCCAAGATGACTTCCCGGAGAAGAGGTCTGTGCAGGTTTGCTGAGTCAGTAGTAGGTCAGGATCTCTTCCAGGGCAGATGGCCTACGGGGATGCAACTGCAAGTATGAGCGCCCGGCAGCAGAAGCTTGTCTTGTAGTCTCAAAAAAGTGAGGAAAAGGGGAGCAGAATTAAATGAACACTAGGCTAATCAATATTTGTTTTTTTTGTTTGAAATTTACTATTCTATACTATGGAAATGTCTATAAAAATTTTAAACCATTGTAGCCAAAAAATAAAAAGGAGAAATATAATAATTCAAAGTCTATACAAATTTAAAATATGAAATAACAATTTAAAGAAGATTTAACACATTTTAAAGTCTTAAAACAAAGTTGTATTATGCTTTAAAGTACACAAAATTTCTATCTGAAAGCATTACCAACTTATATATATTTAGAAAAAATACAGCACTGAAACAATCTGACTCAAGCTTTCTTTGACCTTATTTTAACAAATGTCCAAAAGATAAAAGAAAATAATCAAGAATTGCTTCTTCCATGCTGCACTAAGGGTGGAGAGCTGGAGAATCACAGCTGAACACGGGACATGCACATTATCAATAAAGCTGTCCACTGGACTGAAAGGCAAGAGTACTCACTGTTGTGTTTTTTTATCTGAGCACATTTCATATTAATAGTTTTTAGACCATGTCTTTCTGACCTTTTTAGGGTCCCTACCGCATACAAAAAGGCCTACATACACAAGAATTAAATGTTTACATGTATACATGCACATGCATACTCATACATGGGATGTGCAGTTAAACACAATCATACTAACATGCACACAGACAAAGACACCCCACACCACACACACCACACACACACACCACACACACCACATACATACAAAACCACACACACAACACACACACCACACACACAAAAAAAAAAAAGTACAACAAAAATTTCCACAGTCACAAAGTCCATGTCTATTGAGTTTCCCCCCCCACATTTTTAAGGATACAAAGCAAGCTTTGGGCATTGAGAGAGAGAGAGAGATGAGAGAGAGCGATGAGAGAGAGAGAGAGAGGAGGAGAGAGAGAGGACAGAAGAGAGGGATAGAGAGATAGAGAGGAGATGAGAGAGAGAGGAGAGAGAGAGAGAGTAGAGATGGGTGGGGGGGGGGGGGGGGGGGGGTGGGGGGGGGGGGTGGCGGGGGGACAGGGGAGGGAGAGAGAAAGAGAGAAAGAGAGAAGAGAGAAGAGGAGAGAGAGAGAGAGAGAAAGAGGAGAGATGAGAGAGAGAGAGAGAGAAGAGAGAGAGGAGAGAGATAGAGAGAGATAGAGGCTGAGATGGGGCGAGAAGGAGGGAGAGAGGAATAATGAAGAGAGAGTAGAGAGAGAGTAGAGAGAGAGATGAGGGAGAAGGAGAGACAGGGAGAGAGTGATCAGAGAGAGAGAGAAAGAGAGAGAGAATAGAGAGAGGGAAGAGAGAGGAGATAGAGAGAAAGAACATCTAGAGAGTAGATATATAGATAGATAGAGAGAGAGTATATAAGTAGAGAGCAGTATAGAGAGAGAGTATAGAGATAGAGATATATGATATACACACACACACACACACACACACACACATCACCACACGCATACAGACACAAAGAGACACACACAAAACACACACACAGCACACACGACCACACACGCAGGACGGGGGGGAAGGGAGAGAGATGAGGAGAGAGAAGAGATGAAGAGAGGAGAGAGAGAGGAGAGAGAGAAGAGAGAGAGACAGAGAGAGAGAGAGACAAAGACAGAGAGAGAGAGAGCTAGAGAGAGAAGAGAGAGATAGAGAGAGAGAGAGAGCAGAGGAAGAGATGAGAGAGAGGAGACGAGAGAGAGAGGAAGAGAGAGAGAGAGAGGAGAGAGAGAGCAGAGAGAGCAGAGAGAGCGAGAGAGAGAGAGAGCGAGAGAGAGAGCGAGAGACAGAGAAAGGAAAACAAATGAAGATAGAAGGTAGAGGAGAGAGATAGAGGGTAGGAGGATGAGTAGAGAGAGAGAGAGAGAAGAGAGAGAGAGCGAGAGAGAGAGAGGGAGAGGTAGAAGAAGAAGAGCAGAGAGAGAGAGAGGGAGTAGAGAGAAGAGAGAGAGAGACAGACCACACACACACACACACACACCACACACACACAAGCACAGAGAGAGCAAGCGAGAGAGAGAGCGAGAGAGAGAGAGAGAGAGAGAGAGAGAGAGAGGATAGAGAGGAGAGAGATAGAGAGAGAGAGAGAGAGGAGAGAGAGAGAGAGAGAGAGCGAGAGAGAGATAATAGAGGAGAGAAGAGACAGAAAGACAGAAAGAGGGGGAGGGAGACACAAACAAGAGAGATAGAGAGAGAGAGAGAGAGAGAGAGAGAGAGAGAGAGAGAGAGAGAGAGAGAGAAGAGAATAGAGTGGGCGTGGGGAGGTGTGTGGGGAGAGAGGACACACACACACACAAACACAGAGAAGAGAGAGAAAGAGAGAGAGAGAGAGAGATAGATAGAGAGAGAGAGATGAGAGAGAGAGAGAGAAGAGAGAAAAGAGAGAGAGAGATAAGAGAAGATGAGAGAGAGAGAGATAGAGAGAGTATAGATAGAGATGGGAGAATAGAGATAGATGGGAGGGAGAGAGGTGTATATGAGTATATATGATGATAGAGGAGAGAGAGGCAGATAGAATATATATAGAAGAGAGATAGATAGAGAGACAGATACAGATGATAAGAGCAAACACACACAAACACACACACCACACACAGACATATAGAATAGTAAGAGATGATTAGATCTATATATAGTATGATAGAGAATATAGATGATATATAGATATATATTCTGGTGTGGTGTGTGCGGTGTGTGTGTGTGTTGTGTTTTGTGGGTGTGTGGTGTGTGTGTGTGTGTGTGGGTGTAACATGGCCGAGAGCGGTAGAGTGCAGAAAAAGTCGCGTTGGCACTATGAGGAAATCCTTGGGCAGCGGCAAAGGTGAAACAGACTTCTTACCTTTGTTTGTTGAGATATATTGTAATGAGAGGATGGTACAACTGACGGACAGAGGTTCATGTCGGTCAGCGTGCTTGTAGGCTGTTGTCTGTCCCCCCCCCGCCCTCGGCAGGCGACCCTGTTTATACAGATGGGACTAGAAACTCACAAGGTTGCGATGTACTAGGAAGTTATGGAGGAGAGGATGTGGATTCGTGTACACGGGACGGCGTCGCGAGGCGGAAGGCTGCGGTATGTCGCATCCGTGTGCAGTCTAAGCAAAGGGGGGGTATGTAGAGGCTAGTGGGAGGGGAGGAAAGAGAGTATAGAGTGGGTGGAAGGGAAAGAGACCATAGGGAAGAGGGATGACAGGGGGGGTGGGGGGAGGGAGGGTGGGGGGAGGTGTGGGGTGTCTGTCTGTGTGTGGGGGTGTGGGTGTGTGGGGGTGGGTGTGTATGTGGGGGGGGGGGTGGCTGGTTGGAGGGGGGTGGTATAGAGGACAGAGAGATAGAGGAGAGAGATGAGAGAGAGAGAGTAGAAGAGATAGATAGAGAGAATAGATAGGAAAGAGAAACACAGATAGAGATAGAGATAGAGAGAGGAGAGAGATAGAGAGGGAGGAGAGAGATAGAGAGTAGATATAGTAGTAGATGAATAAGATGAGAGATTAGAGAGAGAGAGAGAGAGAAACACAGAGAGTAGAGATAGGATAGATGTAGAGAAGCTGAGAGGATCTATATAGAAGAGAGAGATATTAGGAGAGAGATATACAGAAGAGATGTGAAGATAGTATAGAGTAGAATAGAGGATATATATATATATCATATAGAGAGAGAGATAGATATGAGATTATAGATAGTACCAAAGACACAGAAATAGCGATCGATGCTAGGAGCTATCGGAGCGTATAAGAGATATAGGGAGATAAGAGAATAGAGTAGAGATAGAGAGAAGATAGTAGAGATAGAGAGAGGAGAGATAGATATGGGAGAGAGATTAGAGAGAGGCTATATAGAATAGATGTAGAGACAGACAGACGGGGAGAGAGAGAGAATGAGAGAGATAGAGAGAGAGAGAGAGAGGATAGAAGAAGAGAGAAGTAGATAGAGATAGAGAGAGATAAGAGAGACGGGAGACACAGATATATCGATAGCAGAGAGAGATAGTAGATATAGATATAGGAGATAGGAGCGTAGAGAGATAGTATACAAAATAAACACACACACCACACGCGATACACACACACACAAACACACACACACACCACACACCACACACACACACAACACACACACACACACACACCACACACAAAACACACACACCACACTCACAAACACACGAGACGGCGTGTAAGGTATATATATATATTATATATATATCTAGAGAGGAGTAATGGAGAGATAGATAGGAGATAGATATATAGATACAGACAGATATAGAGGTGGTGGGTGGGGGGTGAGGGGTGGGGGGATTGGTGGGTGTGGGGGTCTGGGGGGGGGGGTGTGGGCTGGGGGGGGTGGGGGGGGGGGGGGATGGGGGGGGGGGGGCGTGGGGAGGGGGGTGGGGATAGTAGGACATAGATATAGAGATAGAGGAGATAGATTAGATAGAGAATAGATAGATAGATAGAGAGAGGAGAGGAGAGATAGAGAGAAACACAGAGATAGAGGATAGGGAGAGACGTATGAGATGTAGAGTATAAGAGACTATATATATATATATCGAGTAGTTAGAGAGATAGTAGAGTGAGATGAGATATAGATATATCAGACATGACAAAGAACAAAGAGTATAGTGCGAGCGGGCTAGCGAGCGAGCGAGCGAGACCAGAGAGAGAGAAGAGAGATGAGAGAGAGAGAGAGAGAGGAGATAGAGAGAGAGAGATGGGAGAGAGAGAGGGCAGAAAAAGAGAGTAGAGGGAGATAAGACAGACGGAGGCGGGAGAGAGAGAGCGAGGGAGAAGAGAGAGGAAGAGAGAGATGAGAGAGAGGGAGAAAATAGACGAGAGAATAGAGTAGGAGAGAGGAGAGAGAGAGAGATAGAGAGAGAGAGAGACGAGAGAGAGAGAGGAGAGAGAGAGAGAAAAAGAGAAACAGCCCACACACACGCGCAGACACACACACAAAACTACACACACACCACACACACACAGCCACAACACAGAACAACACCACACACACACCACACCACACACACACACACACAAAACACACACACACACACACACACACACGCAGAAGCGGGGAAGGGATATAGAGAGAGAGAGAAGAGAGAGAGAGAGAGAGAGAGAGAGAGAGAGAGAGGAGAGAGAGAGAGAGAGAGATGAGAAGACAGAGAGGAGAGAGAGATAGAGAGAGGAGAATGATAGAAGAGAGGAGCAGAGAGAGAGAGAGCGAGAGGAGGGGAGAGAGAGAGCGGAGAAGACCGATAAATGAAACAAAGAACGATAGAGAAGGACAGGGAGATATAGAGAGAGAGATAGAGAGATAGAGAGAGAGAGAGAAGAGGAGAGAGGAGTAGAGAGAGATGAGGAGAGAGAGAGAGATGAGAGAGAAGAGGAGAGAGAGAGCGAAGAGAGAGAGAAGAGAGAGAGATGCAGAGAAGAGAGTAGAAGAGAGTAGAGAGTAAGAGAGAGAGAGAGATAGTAGAAGAGAGAGAGAGGAGAGAGAGAGAGAGGAGAGAGAGAGGAAGAGACAGAGAGACAGAGAGATCACAAAGCCACACACACACACACACACACACAGAGAGAGAGAGAGAGAGAGAGTAGAGAGAGAGAGTGGATGAGAGAGAGAGAATAGAGAGAGAGAGAGCGGAGAGGAGAGAGAGAGAGAGATAGAGAGAGAGACCGAAGAAAGGAAGCAAAGGAGAGAGAGAGGGATGTAGAATGAGAAGAGAGATAGAGATAGAGAGATAGAGAGAGATGAGAGATAGAGATAGAGAGAGAGAGAGAAGATATCACAGACATACCAAAGAAGGTATAGGGAGACACAAACACCAAGAGAGAGAGAGAGCTAGAGAGAGAGAGAGGAGAGAGTAGAGAAGAGTAGAGCGAGAGTAGAGGAGAGAGAGAGAGAGAGAGAGAGAGGTAGAGAGAGTATAGAGAGAGGGGGCGGGGTAGGTGGGGGGGCGGAGAGAGGGATAGAGAGAGAGAGAGAGGAGGAGAGAGAGAGAGAGAGAAGAGATAAACACACACATAAAACCACACACACACACCGACAGAGGAGAGAGAGAGAGAAGAGAGAGTAGATGAGAGAGAGAGAGAGAGATATAGAGTTAGAGAGAGAGAGAGAGAAAAGAGCGGGGGGGGTGGGGGGGCGTGGGGGGGGGTGGGGGGGGTGGGGGGTGGGGTGGGGGGGGGGTGGGTATGTGGGGTGGGGGGGGGGGGGGGGGGGGCGGGGGGGGGAAGGGGGGGGGGGGTGGGGAGAGAGGGGGGGGGTGGTGGGGGGAGGGAGAGTGGGGGTGGGGGGATGGGGGGTGGTGGGGGGGTGTGGGTGTGGTGGGGGCGGGGGGCGGGGCGGGGGGGGGGCGGGGGGGGGGGGGGGAGAGAGGAGCAGAGAGAGAGATAGAGAGTATAAAAGATACGATGAGAGAGAGAGAGAGAGGAGAGGATAGAGAGAGAGAGAAACACAGAGAGGCAGAGAGAGGGAGAGCGAGATGAAGAGAGATGAGAGAGAGAGAGAGAGAGAGAGATGAGAGAGAGAGAGAGAGAGAGCGTAGAGACAAAAGACACAGGATAGCGAGCGAAGCGAGCGGAGCGAAGGCTGAGGACGAGCGAGCGAGCGAGCGAAGAGGAAGAGATAGATAGAGAGTAGAGAGAGAGAGAGCAGAGAGATAGATAGAGGAGATATATAGAGAGGCATATTAGAGAGAGGGAGAGTACAGTACAGACGGAGGGGTAGAGAGGAGAGAGGATGAGAGAAGAGAGAGAGAAGAGAGAGAGGAGAGAGAGAGAGAGAGAAGAGTATATAATGTAGATAAAGAGAGAAGAGAGAGGAGATGAGATGAAATATATAGAGAGATAGATGAGATAGAGAGAGAGTATATAGTATATATATACAAAGTATAAAACCACACACACAACACGCGCATGACACACACACACAAAACACACCACACACACACACACCCACACACACACACACACACACACACACACACCCACACACACACATCACACACACCACACAAACACACCACACACACACACACACGCAGACGCGGGAAGGGAGAGAGAGAGAAGAGAGGAGAAGAGAGAGAGAGATGATATGAGAGAGAGGAGAAGAGAGAGAGAGAGAGAGAGAGAGAGAGAGAGAGGGGAGAGTATGAGAGGAAAAAAAAAAAAAAACAGGTAAAGAGAGAGAGAGAGATTAGAGAGGAAGAGAGAGAGAGAGAGAGATAGAGAGAGTAGGAGGAGAGAGATGAGAGAGAGATAAGAGGAGAAAATGAGAGAGAGAGAGAGACAGAGAGAGCGAGATATGTATAGAAAGAAACAAAGGAAAGAGAGAGGGATGGAAGCGAAGATAGAGAGAGCGGGAGAGAGAAGAGAGAGAGAGAGAGAGAGAGAGGAAGGGCGAGATAGATAGAGGAGAGAGAGATAGATGCGAGAATGAAGAGAGAGAGGATAGAGATAGATAGTAGATGATATATAGAGAGAGATGATATATGATATGAGATATATAGAGAGATCGAGTAGACAGAGAGACACACACACACACACCACACACACACACAGAGAGATAGAGAGAGAGAGAAGATAGAGATTATGATATATGATTCGATAGATAGATATAGAGAGATATATAGTATATATACTCTAGTGAAATGAAACAAAGTAAAATAGATATGTATGTAGAGATGATATATATATAGATATGATATTTATATATATATGATATATAGAATAGATATAGATATAATATATATATTACACATACATACAGAAAAATATGTCTGTATGTTACACAAACACAGATATAGAATATTATAGATATATATAGTAATATGATAGATAGAGTAGAGAGAGATAGATAGAGAGAGATATCTCGAGATAGAGAGAGATAGAGAGAGATAAGGATAGATAGATATAGAGGGAAGAGAGCGATAGAGAGGATAGAGAGGAGAGAGATACGAGATGAGAATAGAGAGAGATAGAAGATAAGAGAGAGATATAGGGGGCTGGTGGGAGGTGGGGGGGTAGAGAGGGGACACACAGAGATGATAGAGCTAGAGAGTAGAGTATATAGAGAGAGAGAGAGAGTATAGAGAGAAGATATAGAGAGAGATGAAGATTTATAGATATATAGAAACACACACAAAAAACACACACACACACACCGACAGAGATATATATATATAATATATATATATAATAGATATATATATATATATATATATATATATAGAAATATATATAGTATCTATATATATATATATGATAATATATATATATATATATATATATAATATATATATTATATATAGTGTGTGATGTGTGTGCCGTGTGTGTGTTTGTGTGGTTGTGTGTGTGTGGTGTGTGTGTGGGTGTGTGGTGTGCGTGTGTGGGTGTGTGTGGGTGTGTGGTGTGAGTGTGTGTGTATGTGTGTATAGATGTGTGGTGTGTGTGTGTGTGTGTGTGTGTGTGGTGTGTGTTGTGTGTGTGTGTGTGGGTGTGTGTTTCGGGGGGGTGTGCGTTTGTAGGTGTGTTGGTATAGAGGACATATATATATATATATATATATAATTATATATATATATATATATAATATATATATATATAGTAGATATATAGATATTATATAAGAAACACCGAGATATAGATATATATAGATAGATAGATATAGAGATATTAGATATATATGCTAGATGATATATATATCTATATATATATATAGATATATATATATATACATATATATACATATATATAATATAGATATATATATATATATATATATATATATATATATATTATATAATATATATATATATATATATTTATAAAAATATATATAATATATATATATTTACAAATATAAACAACACACACAAGCGCAATACACATCACACACAAAACACACCACACACACACACACCACACACCACACACACACACACACCACAACACACACACACACACACAAACACACACACCACACCCACCACACACAACACATTACATTTATATATATTTATGTATAGCATGTAATATGGTTATATATATAAAAAACACACATACACACACGCACACCACACACAACAAAAAAATATATATATAATGTGTGTGTGTGGGTGTGTGTGTGTGTGTGGGGGGTGGGTTGATACAAGAATGTATAAATGTATGTGTATAAGAGGTGGTAGTTAGGATTGATATACAGCCTCCTCCTCTTCCTCCTTCCCTCTCGTCTCACCGTCCCCCCTCCCTTTCCTCCTCCGCGGTCCCCCTCCTTCCAATTCTAGTGCTCTGTTCCATTCTCCTCATATCTTTTCAGGTATTCCTCCGGTCCCTATTCATGCCGCCTTCTCTCACCCCTTCCACCGTATCTCGTGCAGTTTCCCCCTTTCTTCGCTTCTCCGCTGTCCATTCGGTCTCACCGCCCCCCCTCCCGTTGTCCTCCGCCTCTTCCCCCTCCTTTCAAATGAATTCCACTTCGAAGCTCGGCAGTGCCCCCTGACGCCGCCTGCCGCAGCCAGGACAAGGAGAGCGCGCCGGGCCCCCAGCGGTGCCTAAAACTCCGACCGTCCGCGGCCCGAGCCAGAGCGAGAAAGAAAGAAAGAACTAGATGATATAGAGAAGAGAGAAGAGAGAGAGAGAGATAGATAGAGAAAAGAAATATAGAGAGATAGAGATAAGTATAGATGAGTATGATATATAGAGAGATGGGATGGGTATACAAAAGACTAGATCGATTACAGTAGATTCATATAAAAAGAGAGAGAGAGAGGAGAGAGAGAGAGAGAGAGAGAGAAGAGAGAGAGAGAGAGAATAAGATAGATGAGGAGAGAAGAGAAGAGAGAAAGATAGAGAATAGGAGAGAGAGAGATAGAGAGAGAGTAGAGGAGAAGAGAGGGAGAGAGGAGGTAGGGAGATGGAGGAGATAGACAGATACTAAAGATACAGATAGTAGACAGAGAGATAAGAGTATGAGAGATATAGAGATAGAGATAGAGAGAGAGATAGAGAGATATAGGATATATATATGTTTAGTGGTGGGGCGTGGGTGGGTGCGGGTGTGGGGGTGTGTGTGGGTGTGTGTGGTGTGGGGGTGGGTGTGGGTGTGTGTGTGTGTGGGGGGGGGGGTGGGTGTGGGGGGGGTTTGGTGGGTTGGGGTGTGTGTGTATGGGATGTGGGTGTGGGTGGGTGGGTGTGTCTGTATGGTAGGTGGGGGTGGGGTTTATATAAATGATAGAGAGAGAGATATAGAGAGATATATATATAGAGATAGACAAGAAGTATATAATGTATAGATAGTATAAATACTATAGTTACAGAGAGTAATATATAGAGATTTATAGATATACACACAGTATACACGCACACACACACAAAAAAAACATAAACAAACACACACACACACACAAAAACATAAACAAAACACAACACACCACACCACACACCACAACACACACACACACACACACACACACACACCCACGCACGAACAGACATATATACATATATATTATAATATATATATATAATATATATATAATATATATATATAATATATATATATATATATATAAATTAACAACCCTCCCTGACCAGGACTTGAAAACCTAGGTCACTCCGGAGTAGAAACCGAACCGAGGCCAGTGCCTAAACCAACCATGCCCACACGACCACGAAAAGGAGTGGCAACTAGGATCTTACTAGCTCCATAAGACATTACCTGTCTACTATACTTGAGTAATGACAGCGAAGTTTTACGCTCACTCCCCGTGGGCACTGGTGGACAATGATTAGCAATCAAATCCTAAGTAAGATGCCTGAGGTATATTTATGAAAAGATGGAATAATTCAATGCCGCATTGATATCGATTAAATAACAAACCCTCCCTGACCAGGAATCGAACCTAGGTCAACTCCGGGTATGAAACCGGCGGCCAGTGCTAAACCAACCATGCCACACGGACCACGTAGAAGGAGTGTGCAACAGATTTACTAGCTCCATAGACATTACCTGTCTACTCATACTTGAGTAATGACAGCGAAGTTTTACGCTCACTCCCCGTGGGTGTGTGTGGGTGTGTGGCTGTGTGTGTGTGTCTGTGTTTACATACATATTATAAAGTTAGATAGATATATATATAATAGAGAGATATAGAGAGAGTAAGAGGAGAATAGCTAGAAACAGATAGGATAGATATTAGAAAGATAGAAGGATAAAGGAATAGGGAGATGGAAAGGGTAGGGAGACACACACACACACACAACCGAAACACACACACAAACACACACACAAACAGAAACACACACACACTCACACACACAGAAGCCAACAAAGACAGGGAAGAGAGAGATAGAGAGATAGATGAGAGAGATAGAGAGGAGAGAGAAGATGAGAGAGATAGAGAGAGTGTACAGAGATGAGACACAGACACACACAAAACAGACAGACAGAGAGAGATATTAGAGAGAGAGAGAGAGAGGAGAGAGAGAGAGAGAGAGAGACGAGAGAGTAGAGAGAGGAGAGAGAAGAGAAGAATAGAGAGAGATAGAGGGACACACACACAAACACAGACCCACACACACACACACACACACACACACACAACACACACACACACACACACACACACACACACACACACACACACACACACACACAGAGAGAGGAGAGAAGAGAGAGAGAGATATATATATAGATAATAATATATTATATATGTATGATGCATGTATACAGAGAAGTATAGATATATATATACTAGAGTATATATATATGAGTATATAGAGATATTATATAGATATATATATATATATATATAATGATAGGTGTATATATATACATAGATATAGAGTTATATGGATGCAGTTACTTATATATATATATCGGGATAGAGAGATATAGATATATATGAGAAATAGAGATATATATATAGACTATAGATATATATATATATATATATAGATCTGTATTTGGTGTGTGTGTGTGTGTGTGTAGTGGGTGTGTGTGTTTCACATGACATAAAAGTTAGTATATATACAGATAGAGAGAGATAGTAGAGAGAGATATGAGTAGATATAGAGAGTAGAGAAACAGAGAGGTATATATATAGAGAGATAGAGGAGTATAGCAGAGAATAGAGATATCTAGAGATAGATATGTAAAGAATGGAGATAGATAGAGATAAGATGATATAGTAGATAGATATATAGAGAGGAGAGATATGAGAAACAGGTATGTATATATATCTAATAGAGATATTAAGATAGATATATATATATATATATAATAGATAGGAATTAGATCTAATATATATATATATATATGTTATATATATATATATAAGAATATGATGATATATAGATATAGAATATATAATAGTATAAGATAGATTATATATATATGAAAATAGAGATATAGAAAATATAGTAGATATTATATAGGATAATAGATAGATAGATATATATATATATAGAGATATATATAGATATCGAGGTATGTAGCGATATGCATAGATATAGAGATATATATATTATATATATATAGTATAGATATAGATAAAATATGATATATATATAGATATATAGATAGATAAGAGAGGAGATAATATATAGATATAATGATATATAATAATAAATAATACTACAAATACATATATATATAGATATAGAGATATAGAGAGTAGATATAGAGATGATATAAGAGTATCGATAGTATATAGATATATATATATAAGTTATGTAGATCAGTATATATAGAGAGGAGAGAGATAGATGAAAGAGTTAGATATATAGATTATATAATATATTGATATATTTAGAGATATATATCTTTATATATATTGATGTGTATAGATGGATATAGATAGAGTAGATATAATGTACTATAGATAGATAGATATATATATATATATATAAGATATATTAGATATACATATAGAAAGAAATAGATATAAAGTAGAAGATATATATGTATATAAGTATAGATAGATATAGATAGAGATAGATCTCCTTCAAGAGAGCTCGTCGCTAGAGCCATATATATGAGATACATAAAATGTAGATATAGATATAATATATATATATATATATAGAGATAGAAATATATATGAGAGGAGTTATATATAGTCTAATATAGATATATGTATGATGATATTTATAGATATATATAAATATAATATATATATAGTAGATATATAGATAGAGAAACATATAGATAGATATATATAATTATAGAGAGATATAGAGAGATATATATTATTAGATAATATATATTATGGAATATAGATACATTACATAGATATATATAATATATATATATAATATATATATATATATATATATATATAGTATATAGAGATATAGATACGTTCTATATAGAGATGTATGTAGATATATAACAATAGATAGATAGAATATATAGATTAATATAATAGTATATATATGATATATATATATATATTATATATATATATATATATATATATATATATATATATAGATATTATACATATATTTAAATATAGGTATACACATATATATTTATATATAAATAACTTTATATGTTGTAAAACACACACACACACAACACACACACACACACACAAAACATACTATATATATATATATATATAATATATATATATATATATATATTATATATATCTATATATATATTATATATATATATATATATATAGACTTTGGTTATATACATATAAATAATATATTACTATGTATAAGTATATTTAAACATATAATATGAAGATATTATATATATAGTTATGATATATAATCGATATATATAATATATGTATACAGCATAACATACAATAAGATATATATATATATATATAGGATATGAATATGTGTTGTGATGTGTGTGGCTGGGTGTGATAAGTGGAGTGTTGTGGTGTGGTGTGTGCGTGTGCGGTGTGTGTGATGTGGGTGGGTGTGCTGTGGTGTGTGTGGGGGTATGGTGTGTGTGGTGTGTAAATATATAGTATAATACGTATAGTAGATGATGATATAGGATTATCGGTAATATTTATATATATATATAATAACTCTATTATATATATACCGTGAACTATATTATATATATGTATGTATGTTTGTGTGGGTATGTGTATATATATGTATATATGATATATATATATATATATATAGATATATATATAATCTAGATGTATATACTATGAATATAAGATACATATGTATTTGCGTATGTGTGTGTGGGTGTGTGGGTGTTTATGTTTATGTGTGTGTGTGTGTGTGTGTTTAAGGTTTGTGTGTGTGGGTGTGTATAAAGAAATTTAAATAGTACATATATAAATTATATATAGAGAGATGTATATAGATAGAAAATATGTTATATATATATATAATATATAGATATATATATATATATATATAGATATATATATATAACTTTATATGTATGTAAACACAGACACACACACACACACACACACACACACACACCCACGGGGAGTGAGCGTAAAACTTCGCTGTCATTACTCAAGTATGAGTAGACAGGTAATGTCTATGGAGCTAGTAAAATCCTAGTTGCACACTCCTGTCTAGGGGGTCGTGTGGCATGGTGGTTAGCACTGGCCGCCGGTCATACCGGAGTGACATAGGTTTCGAGTCATGCAGGGAGGGTTGTTATTATCGATATCAGGCGCATTGCATTTTCCATCTTCATAAATATACCTCAGAAGCTGACTTAGGATTTGATTGCTAAATCAATTGCCACCGAGTGCCCACGGGAGTGAGCGTAAAACTTCGCTGTCATTACTCAAGTATGGAGTAGACAGGTAAGGTCTATGGAGCTAGTAAGATCCTAGTTGACCACACTCCTTTTAGTTGGGTCGTGTGGCATGGTTGGTTCTAGCATCTGGCCTCGGTTTCATTACCCGGATGTGACCTAGGTTCAAGTCCTGGTCAGGGAGGGTTGTTATTTATGATAGAGACCTATTTAGATAATAGAGAGATATAAATATATATAGAGATATAGTAGACTTAGAGTATAATGTAGATATAGGTATGGGCGTGGCGTGTGTGTGTGGTGTGGTGTGTGTGGTGTGTGTGTGTGTGTGTGTGTGTGTGTGTGTGTTGGTTATGTTTTGTGTGTGTGTGTGTGTTTGTTTATGTTTGTGTGTGTGTGTGCGTGTATATGTGTGTGATATATATAAATCTATATATATATATATATATATATATATTTATATTAGATATATATATATATATGTATATATATTATAGATATATGATAGTATAGATAGATATAGATAGATGATATAAAAAACCCACAAACATACACATACAGACCACACACACACACACACACACATACACACACACAAACACACACACAAACACACACACACACACACACCACACACAGACACACCAACACACACACACGTCACATCACACACGCACACACAAACATATATATATAGTATATATTATATATATATATAGAGAGATATATATTATATATATATATATATATAATATATATGTAGAGATATGAGTAGATAGGTAGATGTAGTAGAGTAACAGAGACAGACAGACAGGAGAGAGCATAGAGAGTAGAGAGAATAGATATATGATATATATATAATATAGAATAGATCTATAGAATATAGATATAAGATAGAGAGATGGATATATATATATATAATATATATATAATATATATACTATATGATACTATTATATATATATACTATTTATGGTTAGTATATATATTATTTGAGTACATACAGACATATATATATATATATTATATATATATATATATATATATATATAATATATATAGTTCTGTATATATATCATATATACTATATAATATATATATATATAGATATTTATTATATTTATAGATTATGGATAGAGAAGAGGAGGAGGAGTTTAGGAGGATGGGGGAAACGGAGAGATATAATTGTAAGGATGAGGAGGAGGAGTAAGGGGAAATGAGGAGATAGAAGTGGAATATTTGAAGGAGGGGGAAGAGAGGAGTAAAGGGGAGGGGGGGCGGTGAGACAGAAGTGGAAGAGGAGAAGAGAAGAAAAGGGGGAGGAAACTGAGAGATAGAGGTGGAAGGGGAGGAGAAGGAGGAAGAAGAGGGGAACGGAGGAATAAAATGATGAGGATGGAGAAGGGAACAGAGAGATAGAATTGGAAGGAGGGGGAGGAGGAGGAGGAAAGGGAGGGGGGACGGTGAGACAGAAGTGGAAGGAGGAAGAGGAGGAGGCTGTATATCAATAACTACATACAATATTTACACATACAGTATACATGCTGGTTATAAAACACACACACAACACCACACACACACACACACACACCACACATTATATATAGATGTTTTGGAGTGTGTTGGGTGCATGGGGGGAGGGGGGGGGGTATAGAGAGAAACAGAGAGGGGAGAGAACCGAAGAGAGAGAAAGGGAGGGGGGGGGGGGGGTGGGGGGGGGGGGGGGGGGGGGGGGGGGGGGGGGGGGGTGGGTGTGGGGGTGGGGGGGGGGGGGGGTGGGTGGGGTGGGGGGGGGGGGGTGGGGGGGGGGGGAGGCGCGGGGGGTGTGGGTGGAGAGGGGGAAAGAGAGAGAGAGAGAGAGAGAGTGAGAAAGAGAGATGAGGAGAGAAGAGAGAGAGAAAGAGAGAGAAGAGAGATAGAGAGAGAGAGAGAGAGAGGAGATTAGAGAGAGAGACGAGAGTAGAGAGAGTAGAGAGGAGAGAGATATATAGAGAGAGATATATAGAGAGAGAGAGAGTATCGGGTCGTTGGATATATATAGATATATATATAGATATATAGAGAGATATATATGTATAGATATATATATAGATTATATATAGACAGATAGTAATAGAATAGATATAATATAGAGATATAGATATATAATCTGTGTGTATATATATATAGATATATAATAGCTATATAGATATATATATATATATATATAGATATTATATAGCTATATAGAGAATATGTCCTATATACAACACACATGACAAAAAGCACACCCACAGAAACACACACACACAAACACACACACACCACACACACACACACACACACACACAACACACACAGAGAGACACACAGACACACACACGAACACACAAACACACGGAGAGAGAGAGAGAGATAGAATAGAGACGAGAAGAAGATGAGAGAGAGATAGAGAAAGAGAGAGAGAGAGAGAGGGAGGAGAGATATAGAGAAGAGAGAGAGAGATGAGTTAGAGAGATGAGATAGGGAGAGAGAGAAGCAGATGGAGGTGGGGGGGGGGGGGGGTGGGTGTGGAGAGAGGAGTAGAGAGATAGATAGAGATAGAGAGATAGAGAGAGAGATAGAGATAGAGAAGCGATAGATAGAGCAAGAGAGTGCAAGAGACAGAAGAGAGAGAGTTTGAGAGATATGAGATAGAGAGAGAGAGAGAGAGAGAGAGAATAGAGAGAGATAGTCGAGAGAGAGAGATAGAGAGGGTGTGTCCTGCGAGTACCAACACACAACAAAAGCACAAGATTAGAGAGAGAGATATAGAGAAGAGAGAGATAGATAGAGGAGAGAGGAGGAGAGATAGAGAGAGAGAGAGAGGGAGATGATAGAGAGAGAGGAGGAGAGAGAGAGGAGTAGAGGAGAGAGAGAGCGAGAGCTGGGGGGGGGAGACGGATAAGAGGGGAGGGAGGTAGGGGAGAGAGATAAGAGAGAGAGAGAGAGAGAGAGAGAGAGAGAGAATAAAAAGAGGAAAAGAGAGAGAGAGAGAGATATAGAGAGAGGGGGGTGGGGGGGGGTGGGGGGGGGGGGGTTAGATGGAGATAGTAGATATATAGAGAGTAGATAGAGAGAGAGAGATAGAGAGAGGAGAGAGAGATGAGAGAGAGAGAGAATGTAGGAGAGATAGAGATAGAGAGGAGAGAGGTAGAGATAGAGATAGACAGATATAGAGTATTCGAATATAGATGAGAGGTATAGTTATATAGCGAGAGAGATATATAAGAGTAGAGTAGAGAGTAGAGTAGATTATAGATAATAAGAGAGAGCTAGTGAGATAGATTATACTATAGATGAGTATTAGACAGAGTAGATATAGATTATACATATGCAGACATATATCTATTAAGTGTTGGTTAGTTATATATAGAGATATACATGTATATATAGTAGAGAGAGATGATAGTATAATCGATATACGAGAGAGATATAGAGATAGAGATAGTGTGAGATAGAGAGATATCTTATATATATATATATATATATTATATATTCTATATATATAGATATAGATATATATAAAGGATATATATATATGTGTGTGTGTGGAAGAGATATGTATAAAATATATAATATATATAGATATATATATATATATATATATATATCTAATAGAGATAGAGGAGTAGAGAGAGATATGAGAGATATGGACATAGAACATAGAGAACATTACTAGAGATGGGTGGATATAGAGGGATAAGAGAT
>NC_051426.1:26261402-26277621 GCF_015228065.2 Penaeus monodon
CATACATAATAGATATAGATATATAGTATATATATATATAGATATATTGATATTATAGATATAGATAATATATCTAATATATATATGTATAATAGTATATAATATATTATATGTGTGTGTGTAATATAGTATATATATATATACTATAGATATAGATTATATTATGATATATAGAATATAGTATATAGATAGTAGAGATATTATAAGTACATAGTATATTATATTTATTGTACATATATTTTAAAACATATAGATACATGAATATATTGTGTGGATATATAGTATAGATATGTATATATATTTATATGATATCTATATATATATGAGATAGATGTAATAGAGAATATATTATATATTATACATATATACATATATATATTAATTTGTTTCATTATAGTATATATATATATATATCTAATATATATATAGAGTATATATATATATATATATCTATTGATATATATATATATATATATATACCTTACCACGCGTCTGCGTGGGTGGGTGGTGGGGGTGAGGGGTTTGGGTGGGTGGTGGGGGTGGGGTGGTGGGTGGGGGTGGTGGGTGGGGTCTGGGGGGGTGGGGGGTTGGTGGGGGTGGGGGGGGTGGGGGGGGGGGTGGAGGCGCGGGGTGGGGGGGGTGAGAGGGGGAGAAGAGATCGAGATAGAAGAGAGAGAGAGAGCTGAAGAGTATATAGATAGAGAGAGAGAGAGAGAGATGAGAGAGAGAGTTTAGAAATAGTATATATATATGATATATCTAGATAGATACATATATAGAAGAGAGAACTACATAACGTGATGTAGGTAGATAAATTAGATATATAGGCATATTCGTATAATAAATAGATATATAGTATATATATATATGATATATCATATAGAGGATATATATATATATATATATGTATAGATAGATAGATAGATAGACAGATAGATATATCTTGTCTTGGTATGTCTATAGATATATATATAAGTATATAGATAGTATATATATAGATATAGATATATATTTGTAGATATATATAGATGATACATTATGAATATATATATATCTGTGTTATATAATATATATTTTTTTTTATTATATATATATATATATATATATATATATATACTATATCATTATTTATATATATATATATATATATAGTCCTCATATACCAACACACTACAAAAGCACACCCACAGAAAACACACATACACACACAACACACAACACACACAGACACACACTACACAAACACAGACACACACACACACACAGACACACACACTAACACCACACACACACACAGAGATATAGGTAGGGAGATATAGTTAGAAGAGGATTAGATATAGATATATATAAGATTAGATGAGATATTATAATATATATAGTAGATAGTACCTTACACGCGGCTGCGTGTGTGGGTGTGTGTGTGTGTGGGTGTGGGTGTGTGGGGGGGTGTGGGTGTGTGTGTGTGGGTGTGGGTGTGTGTGTGTGGTGTGTTTGTAGTGTGTGTGTATGCGCGTCCGTTCGTGTGTGTGTTTATATTGGAGATAGATATATATATAGATAGATATATATATATATCTATATAGATATCTAGAGAGATATAGAGTGGTATAAATAGATATTAATATATATATTCATATCTAATAAAATATATATATATATATATATATACTAGATATAGATATATTATATATAGTATATACATACGTATGTATGTATATAAATAATATACTATATGCAGATCTATAGAGATGATACATATATAGAGATATATTTATTTTTTTTTAGATATAGATATAATATATAGTATATATATATATATATAATATATACATATATATATATATAGATAGATAGATAGAATAGATAGATAGATATATCTGTGTCTTTGTATCATATATAGAGAGAGATATAGCGATATATAGTAGAGATAGATATAGATAGATATTAAGATGAGATAGATATAGGTAGGTATGTTGAAAAACAAGATATAAGTAGATAGATATAGATATTATATGATATAATATAAATATATATAATAGATATATACAGAGATATATATCGGTGTTTATATAGTATAGTATATATATATAGAGATATATATATATATATTATATTATATATATATTTATATATATACATATTATATATATATATATATATAGATATAGAATATATCTGTGTTGATTAAGTATATATATATATATATATATATATAGTATATATATATATATATATATATATATAATAGATATATAATATATGTCCTCTATACCAACTACAACACATAACAAAAAGCACACCACAGAAACCACATACACCCACAACACACACACACACCACACACACACACACCAGGACAGACACACACACACAACACGCACAAGAACCACACATCACACACACACTGTAATACCTAGTTACATATGGGTCTATTTCACTTCACACCAAAATATATATATTTAATACAATAACCACTAAGCTCTAATTACCACACCTTTGCTAGACATGACAACGGATGCGACATCGCAGGGCCTTCCGACTCGCGACGCCGTCGTGTACAGATCACATCCTCTCCTCCATACTTCATAGTACATCGCAACCCCTGTGAGTTTTCCTAGTCAATCTGTATAAAAGAGGGTCGCCTGCGAGAGACAGACGACAGCCTAACAGCACGCTGACCGGACTGAACCTCTGCTCCGTAGTGTACATCCCTTCCTTACAATATATCTCAAAACAAACAAGTAAGAAAGCTCTGTTTCACCTTTGCCGCTGCCCAAGATTTCCGCATAGTGCAAGACGCGAACTGGTCTGCACTCTGACCGCTCATCGGCCAACATGGGGACACACACACACACACACACAACACACACACACACACACAAAACACACACACACACACACGCACACACACACACACACCGAGAGAGAAAGAGAGAGTAGAGAGTAGGAGAGAGGAGGAGAGAGAGAGAGAGATGATCGAAAAGAAAAGAGAGAGAGAGAGAGGGAGGGGGGGTGGGGGTGGGTGGGGGGGGGGGGAGAGAGAGAGTAGGGAGAGGGAGAGAGGAGAGAGAGATAGAAGAGAGAGAGATAGAGAGAGAGAAGATAGAGACGAGAGATAGCAATAGAGCAAGAGACAGAGAGTAGATAGAGGAGAGAGAGATAGAGAGAGAGAGGAGAGAGATAAGATAGATGAGAGATATAGGAGAGCGAGAGAGAGAGGGAGAAGAGAGAGAGAGTCGTATAGATGTAGAGAGAGAGTATAGTAGATAGATGAGAGATAATATATATAGAGATATAGAGATATAGATAGATATATATGTGTGGTGTGGGTGTGTGTCCGTCTATACCAACACACATACAAAAGCAAAAGTATATATAAATATATATGATCATATAGTAGATATATAGAGAGAGAGATAAGATGAGATATAGAGGAGAGATAATATAGAGAGAGTACAGAGAGAGATAGAGAGAAGAGATATTGATAATCGGGATATAGATTGAGATAGACTAGATATATATAGAATATCTAGCGGTGGGGGGGGTATACAGACACATATTAGGAGGGATGGTATAGAATATATATAGATAGTAGATAGAGTAGATATATAATATAGATATATTATACGAAGTAGATATATACATATAGATATAATTGATTTCATTTATAGGTAGATATATAGATGGATTATAGATATTAGAGAAGAGAGAGAGAGAGAGAGAGAGATAGAGAGCTCGATATAGATAGAGAGAGAGAGAGAGATGAGTAGATAGATATGTATATATAGAGATGAGAGAGATATAGATAGAGATAGAGAAGAATAGAAGATTATAATATAGATAGAGATATAGAGAGATAAGATATATTATAGAGAGGTGGGTGGGTTGTGTGGGGTGTGTGGGGGTGTGTGGGGGGGTGTAGGGATGATAGAGTAGTAGTAGATGATGAGACATATATGATAAGATAGAGAGAAGTAGATATAAATAGAGATAGAGAGATATAGATAAATCGATAATATATATATATCGAGAGAGATGATAGATAGAGCAGACAGAAGACATAGATCTAGTAATTGTTTAGTGGATATGGAGAGATATACAGATAGATATATAGAGATATATATAGTGATAGGAGATAGATAGTATAGATAGATAGATGACTATATATAGATAAAGATATATAGGAAGTGGTTCATTTAGCGGGAGATAGAATAGAGATATATATAAGATAGCGATATAGATATAGATATAGATATATAAGAGATATAATAGTGAGATATATATAGATACAGTATAGATACTATAGAGATAGATATATAGATTAGTCTATAAGATAGATAGATATATAGAGAGTATATAGAACTAGATTATAGATATATATATATGTGATGTATAGAGATAGTAATTAGATAGTATGTAATTGATAGATATATATATAGATATATATATATATATTATAGTGTTGTGTGGTAGAGATATGTAGATGTATATATATATAGAGATAGAGAATAGATAGAGATAGAGAGATTATAGATAGAGAGAGAGATTATAGATAGAGATATATGGACAGATATACAGTATGTATATAACAGATGATATGTTGTGGGATATGATAGGTATATGAAGATATATTATATATAGATATAGATATAGAGAGAGTATAAGAGATAAGCTATAGAGTATGAGATGAGATACATAGAGACAGATATAGATTAAGTGTGTTTCAGTTTATAGGTACAGAGATAGAGATATAGAGAGATATAGATAGAGAGAGAGATATAATATATTAGATGTATAGTAGATATATAGATATATATAGATATATAGATATAGTGTAGGTGGTAGAGGAGATATAGATGGGAGATGTAATAGATATAGAGATATAGAGATAGAGAGAGATATAGGAATAGAGAGATATATATTATAATATAGAGTAGTAAGATATGGATGGATATATAGATATATATTATAATATAGAGATTAGAGATATGCGTATATATAGATGATAGAGATATTAGATATAGACCTTACCCACGTCTAGCGTGGTGGTGGGGTGTGTGTGTGTGGGTGTGGGTCTTCTTTGGGGTAGGGTAGGAGGGGGGTGCGGGCCCGTGGGTGGGTGGGGGTGGGTGGGTGGGTGGGATAATATAGATATAGAGAAGAGTAGGATAGAGAGAGAGATATATATAATTATATTATATAGTAGGATCGATATAGAGAGAATCGCGAATGGGGAGTTATATATATAGACATAGATATAGAAATAGTACGATATATGAATATAGGGTATAGAGAGAGATATATGTAGATAGATATATATATAGAGATATTATATAAGTTAATATATATAAAATATAGATAGAGATATATATAATAGAAATATAGGTTTAGATTATCTTCGCTCTATTAGGATATAGATAAAGGTAAAGATATAAATATATACATATATATATAGATAGATATTATATATATATAGATATAATATATATAGAGATAAGATCTAGAGATAGATATATATATGATATATATTAATTATATATATAGATATATAGTGAGATGATTGAGTATATAGATGTAGTATAATAAGGATATAAATATTATATAGAAAACATATAAGATATAAGGATAGATAATGTATAGTGATATATATATAGTAAGAATATATAGATATAGATATTTATGATATCATATATATAGATAGATAAAATATATATATATATTACATATATAAATAGATATATATATATATAATATATATATAATATAGATATATATATAGAATATCTTATATATATATATATATATATAATATAGACCCTAACATTGTAAAACACAGACACACCAACACACACACCACACACACACACACACACACACACAATATAGAGATAGATAGATAGATTAGATATGATATATATATAGATATATAGAGATAGATAAATATATATAGTATATTATATATTATAGATATATAATATATATATATATCTATATAAATATATATATATTATATATATAATGTAATCCTCCTCATCCCATCAAACAGGCAACAAAAGCATGGCTGCATCCACCCCTTTCGCTTCCAGCCCGAGTAATCCTCGAGGCGAGTCTCCAGGGCAGGCACAAGGCACATCTCTAATTCCTCGCGACAGGTCTCGTCGAGGCCCAAGCCCATGATCTCCTAGACGTCCCACAGGTCTCCTCCACCCAGGGTTGTTCGCAGATAGAGACAACCTGTTGGGGCAGGGTAGTCTATAGGAGGCGAGATAGGTGCCCATATAGCCTGAGTTGCGGATCACGGATTATGCAAGTAACAATCCCATGCCAGTCCCGTGGAACCGCCGGTTGGACACGTGGTCCTGCCAACTGTACCCCCTGATCCGGCGAAGGGACTTGTTAAAAAGCATCAAGGCGAGACTCCAAGGCACGGAAGCGTCCAGTGTCGCTTCCATAGAGCCAAAACTGAAAGTATCAAGGCCTTGAAGACACGCAGCTTGGTCCTTCTGCATAGGTACCGACATCTCCAAACGCTGACTTTGTTGATCGAGTTCATGGCTCCTGTGCCAGACCAATCCGTCGACTGACTTCCTGCGTCTGACAACCAGAGATATGGACATACGCTACCAAGGTATGTAAAACTCTATAACTTCAACGTCCTCGCCGCAAGCTGGATCGACTGAAGGGCTTCCCCTAACAGGCCCCCAAAGTCCTGAACTCCTGCGTCTTGGTCAAGGAGGACCTCAGGCCTAGGGCTTCGCCTCATTGCTAAATGCATCAAGAGCCGCCACAAGTGACTCCAAGGACTCAGAGAATAGGATGGCACATCGTCGGCCAAAGTCAAGGTCGAGACCTTAATATGCCGAGTGTTGCTCCGCAATGACTTTGGCTATTAGCTCTACCCATGATCCAGTCCATACAAGTGTTGAAAATTTTGGTGCAAGGACACAGCCTTGCCTTCACCCCTGAATTAACAGGCGAAAAGTTCGGACATACCCCACCCGCACCACTTTACAGCACTTTCAAGTACCAGTATGGAGGCTGCGATCAAGCCAATAATCTGTGTTGGAATTCCTCCTTAGCTCAGGATGTCCCATAGCGATCCCGATGCACCAAGTCAAACGCTTTCTTGAGGCGGATGTAGGCTGCGAGCAATCCACGGACCAAAACTCACGGACGGCGTTCCACCAATTACTCGAAGCGCTAGTATACGGTCTATTGTGGACTTGCAAGGAGTAAATCCAGACTGCTCGGGCTCTGGTGCCTCAGGTAGGTGGTTTGCGGATCCATTTCAGAAGTGAATGTGGGCGAGAACGTGCCTGGTAGCTGAGCAGTGGTAATACCACGGGAGGGCGACAGGTCCCCTATAGATAGAGATATAGAGAGAAGATAGATAGATAGAGGAGGAGAGAGCAGAGAGAGAGAGAGTGGGGGGAAAGGTACCAGACGCCAAATGGCAGTCAGGATGTATGAGGCCCCCGCCATAGGTTTACCCCCACCTTTTTGCAGTTCAGCAGGGATAACAATGCCCCAGCTTTTCCCCCTCTTAAAATTGGGGAAATCGCCAGCCCAACCTTGTAGGGAAGGGGTTCCTCGTGATGGGGGGGGCCCCGGGAAAGGCACTGAGACATCGCTTGCATCCCAAATAAGTTGGAGGATCACCCGGGCAACTGTTTAAAATACTCAGCCCAACGTTCACGAAACCCCAACATGATCTGAGATGATCCGTCCACGTGATCGGGACGAGTCATCTTTGAGGAGGGCTTAGGGTTAGTTTTCTCAGGGGGTTTGGGAGGCAGGGCGAAGGTCATTTACCAAGAAAGCCCTTTGACCCCTCAAAAAGATTTGATGAACTGTTCCCTTGTCCCTTCTCAGCAGTGTCCGAGCCCTACGCACCTGGAACGAGCAAACTGATTCCCTTTAGCCGAGCCCTTTGGGCACGCTTCAGTGGCCTCAAGTCTCCCCGGGAGAGGTATTCTGGGGTCCTTGGGGGACGCCAAGGGGCCCTGAGTGTATTAAGTTAAAAATTTTATATATGTATAATGAATAATTTAAAAATATAATAATTAAAATAAATAATAATGTATAATATAAGAATAAAAGGAATATAAGTTATATAAAGATAAAGGGGTAATAATATATATATAATAATATATAAATATAATATATAATATATATATAATATAAGTTTTAAAGTAAATGTTTTAAAATAGAATAAATAATTTATAATATATAATAATATTATAAATATATTTTTGTAATTTTTATATATATAATATATATATATAATAAAATAATATAATATAATATAATATTGGTGGATATAATAAGAATTAAAATTTAAAAACTAATATATATATAAATAATATATATATATATATTATTTTTAAAAATACACATATATTTTAAAAAAATAACAACACCATACAATATACACAACACTACTAACACAACCACACACCACGTATAAAAAATATATATATATATATATAATATTATATAATATTAAATATTATTATATAAGTATATATAAATATATAAATATAATTTTTATATATATATTTAAAATAAAAGTGTGTGGGTGGTATGGTATATTGTATTGTGATATGTGTATATGGTATAGTGTATTTAAAGTATATATATATATATATATTTATATATTTTATATAATATATATATAATATAATATAAGTATATATAAATGATGATATATATATATAATTTTTTAATTAATTATAAAAATCTATATATAAATAATATATATATAACATAAAAAATGTATTATATATATATATATATATGTAATGTATAATATAACGATATATAAAGTGTATATTATATATATATAATATATATAATTAAATAATATATATATATTATATATATGTATATATGTGTATTATATAAAGTATATTAATAAATTTTTATATATATAATATATATTATTTATAAAAATATATAATGTATATATTTTGTACGTATTTTAAATACGTAATATTATAATAATAAATATTAATATATATATATATATATATTAATAAATATAGGGATATATATAGTATTATTAAAAATAAATAAAAATAGCACACATATACCAAACATATACACACACACATACATACACAAAACACACAACACACCACCACACACACACACACACACAACACACACACAAAACAAACAATATATATATATATATATATATAATTATAATATAAAAATATATAATATATATTTTAAAAGTGTTGGGTTTGTATGTGTGTGTGGGGTATGTTATATGGATATGTGTATATATGTATATTGTTTTGTACATTACTATATATTTATAATATATAATATTTAAATATAATGTATATATATAATATAATATATAAAATATATATATAATGTAGTATGTATAATTATATATAATTTAAAATATATATATATAATCATATATATATTATTATATATTTAAAATTATTAAAAAATATTATAATAAATAATGATAAATAAATATTATATTATATATATAAATTAAAATTATATATATATATATATATATATATATATAATTTTAATATATATATATAATGAAATTTTTACGTATATATATGTATAATACGTATATATATGTATATATATTAATAGTGTGTATATATATATATATATATATATTTATATATATATATATATATATATATACTAATATATTTTTAATGTGTGTGTGTGTGTGTGTGTGTGTGTGTGGTGTGGGGTGTGTGTGGGGTGTATTTTGTTATATAGAATAAATGTATGAGTTTACAAAGAATGATTATAAATTTGGTGTTCAAGTTTTGAGGTTAAAAAAGGGTCCACATTCATAAATTTTACATTTCATGAAAGGAATGAAATAGCGGACTGAAATTAATAAACTAGAAGCGCTAATACGGGAGATCTGTTGACCTAAGTGATTATTTTAGGTCCCTTAAAAAGGGTTTTTTCTTTTTCTGTCCATCGAGAATATATATTGAAACCCCTAAGAAGAGGAGTTTAGTGATGTATGGTGAATTAAGTATGATTTTGTTATTTAGTTTTTTTAAAAAGTCTTTTTATGATGAATATATATACACGTAGGGTAATATATCTTAGTTTTAATACATTTTATATCATTTATCACCTTTCACCATTTTAAATCATCTTTTTAATCTCTGTGTAAATTTTATTGAAAAATAAAAGTTATTGTTTTTTTTTCCTTGAAGTAAACTTTTGACAAGATTCTCTTTTTTCCCCTCCGATGTTTTTATTTTTTGATTCAGTTTAAAACGTATCAAAAAAGGAGAAGATCTGTGAAATTTCAGAGAAAAAAAGGGCAAGGGAAAACACGATAAAAGACAAATTAGAAAAAACTAAAAAACAGGACACAAAGCAAAATTTTGTACGATAAATGACAAAAAATATGCTGTATTCAAATTTCAATTTAATTCAGTATTAGACGGGTATGTCAGTATGGCGTTTTGTAAAAATGTGAAGTTAAATACATTTTTATTTAAGTGAAAAAGAGCTCAATATAACTTTACCTGCACCAATAGCTTTAATTTGGTTAGAAAAGGAGGAGAAAAAAAGCGTTAAACCCTTTTTTAATTCCCCCGAATAGCACGTTATTTGAATTCTAAAAGGCTGACAAGTCAAACCCTCACAAGAATGTTTATATGTAAAACAACCCGTTTTTTTTCCATGTCTTTCCTTTTCACATCTTTTCAAATATTTTTAAGTATAGCGTTTTTCCCCGCATTTTATAACGAGTTCGATCATTTTGCCTTTTTTAAGATTAAAGAAAGAAAGAAAGAAAAACAAAAAAAACTGGGAAATAGGAAGATTTTTCCCGTTGACTTGGTATTTTTAGAGAAGAAAAAAAAAAACGTAGAAAAATTTTTTTTTTAGGGCTTTTTAATTATCCCTAATGACATGCTAACTAATCACCTAATGACCTTGGCTTCCTTTTATTTTTTCAAAATTAAAATTTAAAACCTGCGTCGCTAATCTGGGCTTTTTACCTGAAAAAACGCTGTTTTTTCTTTTATTTTGTATAAGCAAAAATTTTTATCAGCGATGAACTGCATGGGTTTCCGGGATGTTCTCTATAAAAGAGGACAGATTCTACTCGTTGCATACAGAGTTTTATTTCGGAAGCATAATAAAATTTGAATCGGAACTCTATTTGCCCAGGGAGAGGGACGGGGGAAAAAGAGAAAGGGGGAAAAAAAGAAAGGGGATAAAACAGGGAGGTAGAAAAAAAACAAGGGAGAAAAAGAGATAAAGAGGAGGAGACAGAACAAAGGACAGGGAGAGGAAGAAGAAGGAGAGAAAATATACCATCACTTTTCTCCCTTTAAATTTTTCAACAAACTTTAATACACCCCCCCATACAAGAGCAGGGGAAAGACCATACGACTAACCCAACTAAAGAAAAGAATAAAAATGATTTAATTCTTTTAAATGAAACAATAAGCATAGGGGTTAATATGCCAAAAGGGAAAAGACTCCAAAATAAAATACCCTACTCAAAAAAAAGAAAGAAAAAAGCCTTAAGTTTAGGGAAATGAATTGTAAAATTTTAAATTTCGAAATATTTAATAACGTCCCTTTTTTTCAGTAGATTTGTGACTGAAAAAAGAAAAGAACAGAGATAAGGAGATAAAATGGGTTTTTTTGATAATATTATTTACTTGTTTTTTTTCTGAACATAATTTCATTTTCAATGTTTGCATGTGTAAAAGATGCAGCAGAGGTATTTTTATTTTTTTTGGCAATATAAACCAAAAGATGAAATAAAAAAGGTAGAGATCTGCCATCTGACATTCGACTTTAGTTAACCCATTTTGGGAACTGTAAGCCAGATTAAAAACAATACCAGACACAATTCTTAAGGAAACATATAAATGGATTTTTTATTTCCCGCCGATGCACATAATGAACTGGCTTTGTTCATACTTAAGGGAAATCATCGCCGTGTTACATATTTAAAAGAAATATTACAGAATTTAAAACCGAAAGAGCCGTGTTATTACAGTTCGCGTTAATTTAAAAGGGGTGGGGGGTATATATGATAGGGGGTTACACAGAGGTTTTAAACATAGGTTATGCTGGCGGGGAATGACCCAAAACTCGAGAATGTCGAGAACTTTTAATTTTTATTTTGACAAAACGGAACGGAATAGACAAAACTTTTTAAGTGTACTTTATTTTTATGCTTACTTCCCCCCAGGGTTTATTTTAAAAGAAATTTCATTTTAAATCATTACAATATTTAAAGCAAAGTGCCCCAGGATGATCCATATATGAAGAATGATCATTTTAATATACCTGACAAGGCAACGTAATCAAATCAAGTTAAATTAAATTACAGTATTCATCAGTAAAACAGCCCCAATTGCTTGTCACCCCATCAAAAGTTTTCAGTTTTTTAAAATTTTTTTAAAAATAATCAAAACAAGGAAACCCACTCATGGAAACAATTTATACTTTCATAATCACGTTATGTTCTACACACTTTTAAACTTGGTCCCAGCCTGGATTCTGTCCATGACCGTTCGGGTAAAAAAGCGAACCAATTCAGAGAGAAAAACGACCAACTTTGATTTTTGGTCGCAACATAATAAAGTGGCTGTAATATCTTCGTCTTGAAAATGTTGCGTGAGCTTATTAGGGATAGATTTTTTAAGAATATGTTATATGTGAAAATATAAGTACATGTAATTTTCCCTTTGGGGTTTTCAAAAAAAATTTTGCTTGAATTTAAGTAAATGTGTGTTTACGTGTTAAAACAGTGTGGCAAAGCGTCTTTCACAAACCAGGCATAAGTTAGCGTTGTTGCGAGGTGAAATTTAGATATTTTTTCCCGTATTCGGTGACAGACCTTTAAAGATCTTTAAAAACCAAAAAATTTAAAATTTTTGTAATGGGGAACCAAATCAAGCAAAATAGAAAACAAATTTTATGGAAAAAAATAAGAAAGAAATGTTTATCTGAAAAAAATGATTTTCAATATAATTTCCTTCATTGCCATCTGATATCTGTTATCGCATCTACCCATATACATATTTCGTAAACAACATTTTCCCCTTACCATTTATCTATATTTTTACCCCAAAGCAACGAGAAGAAATTTAATGTATCCGATTTCCTCCCGCCCTACCCGTAACCCCGGGTCCCGCCTCTTCGGGTAAATGCTTCACGCACGCTTCGAAACTCCGCTCGATTCAAACTCGGCGAGCGGAATATTCGAAACGATGAACACACACGAATCTATGGAGTTTTGTGGAGTTACAGTATTTGGCGAAAAATGTGACCATTTGTTGATAAGCAAATAGTTTAAAGAGTAAAGATGATGTGATAAAAAAATGAAGAGGAGAAGTACGTGTGATATGGTGTAAATGTGGTGATAATTACAATATAATAAAACAGGGAAAAATTTTGCAATAATAATGTGTGATAATAAAATAAAATGGAAAAATGTAAAAATAAAAATAAAATAATAATGACAATAACAATAATAATAATGATACCACTGACTTAAAAGAGAGGACATACATACGACATATATGTAAACAACATGTAACGTGTATTTAGAAAAAAAAGACCTTAGCAAACCATAGCAAGAATTCGTGGCGAAAACGAAGGGGCGGATACGAAAAACGTTAAAAAAATACGAAATCCCCGTGACTGACCCCCGCCCCTGCGAGGGGCAGAGCGTGACGAAATTTTGTGTATCGTTACAGCGGAAAAAAACGATTTTCAGCCGAGATTCTGCCTGAAGGGGGAGAGAGAGAGGGGAGAGAGGGAAAAGGGCAGAGAGAGAGAGAGAAGAGGGAAAAAGAGGGGAGAAGGGGGCGAGAGAGGAGGGGAAAAGAAGGGGAGAAAAGGGAGAGAAGAGGGAGGAGGGATGAGGAGGGAGGGAGAGGGGGGGAAAGGGTAAAGGGAGGGAGGGAGGGAGCGTGGGAGAGGGAGAGGGGTGATGGAGAGAGAAAGAGAGAGAGAGAGAGAGAGAGAGAGAGAGGGGGGGAGGGGGGAGGGAGGGGAGAGAGAGGAGGAGAAAAGAGAGGGGAGAGGAGAGAGGAGAGCGGGGGAGAGGGGGAGAGAGAGAGAGAGAAAAGAGGAAAGAGAGAAAGATAATAATATATTAATTATATATAATATATATATTAGAGAGAGAGAGAGAGAGAGAGAGAGAAAAAGAGAGAGGAGGGGAGAAGGGGGGGGAATAAAGGGAGGCAGGGTGGGGGAGGGAGGGTGGAGAGGAGTTAGAGGGAGATGGAGAGAGAAAGGTTAAAGGTTAAAAGTTTGGTTTGATTCCATTTGTTACAATGGATATTCTTAGTGTGACATACTGTCTGTTTCATTTTGCTTCTAAAGACCCCCTGTGTGCAAGGAATGGGCCCGGGGGTTTCCCTCCAGGCGGCGGGATTTGAACCCGGGCAAAGATTTCAGACGAGATGCTGCCGCTGCACCAACACACAACACACACACACACACACAGAGAGCGAGCGAAGAGAGCGAGAGGAGAAAAGGGGGGGAGAGAGAGAAGGGGGGAGGGGGGAGAGAGAGGAGAGGAGAGAGAGAGAGAGAGAGAAGGCAGGGGGGGAGGGGGAAGGGTAAAGGGAAAGGGGGGGAGAAGGGGGGGTGGAGGGGGGGGAGAGAAGGAGAGGGAGGGGGGGAGGGGAAAAAGAGGGAAGGGGAGAGAGAGGAGAAAAGAAGAGAGAGAGGGGAGGAGAGAGAGAGAGGGAGAGAGTAGAGAGAAGGGAGTGAGTGAGAGGGGGGAGGGGTAAAGGAAGGGGGGGGAAGGGGGAGGGAGAGAGAGAGAGAAAGAGAGAGAGAGAGAGAAAATGAGAAGGAAAAAAAAAAAAAAAAGAAAGATGAAGAGAGAGAAGAGAAAGAAAGGGAGGAAAAAAAAGAGGAGAAGAAGGGGAAAAAAGAGGGGAGAGAAGGGGAGGGGGAAAAGGAGAGAAAGAGGGAGAAGAATAGAGAGAGAGAGGTGAGAGAGAGAGAGAGAGAGAGAGAGAGAGAGAGAGGAAATGATAAATAGAGAGAGAGAGAGAGAGAGGGGAAATGATAAATTCCATTTCCAACATTAGCCATCTCCGCTTATTGTTTAGGAAATAATTGATCATATCACTTTGCGAAAAAATCAGTTACAAAATATTGAAAATTTACTATTTAAATCAATTATAAAATGGAAAACAGTTTGGGCAATAACAGTAAGACATGATAAGGGAAACAACTGCGACCAAGTTGCTTTCTGATTTAATTCCTTTTTTTTAATCATTTAATGTGTGTGTTGTATTCTATCCAAATTTTCTATCTATTTACACACACAACACAAACACAGCTATATTATATTTTATAAATATTATTTAAAATATAAATATAAATATTATATATTAATTTTATAATATATTACTCATCAAATAACGGGAGCTCAGCCGGGGACCCCTTTCCCCCATCCTTTGCCCCCTCAATCATCCCGCGCCTTTTTTTTCCACTTGTACCATGACAGTCCCCAAAATCTTGAGTTTTGTCAGTCTTTTTTCGGTTTTTTCTTCCCCTGTTTCCTACCCCAACCCCTCCCTGTCAACAAGTTTTTCCAATAAAATTTTCTTTTATCAAAGACCAAAAAAACTTTTTTCCTAATTTAAAAAAAATATTATAATAATTTTAAAATATATATATATATATAATATTATATATATAATTTTTTTTTTTTTTTTTTTTTTTTTTTCGGTGGTTCATGTCTACCGCCTTTTTTAAACCCTGATATTAAATGTAGTTTTATGTTGTGTGCTCTTTGGGGTGAGTACGTGGTAGGGTCCCCAGTTCCTTTCCACGGGAGTGCCGGTGTTACCTTTTTTTGGGAAATTCTCTTATTTATTGGGTCGGGGCCGCAGACTTGGGCGGTTTTTCCCCCGGGGAGGTAGGCAATCGAGGTGAAGTCCTTTCCCCAAGGGAACAACGCGCGGCCGGGATGAACCCCGAATCAGATTGCCGTCGTAACAGTCTGGAGCCGACGCTAACCTTCGGCCACCGCGGCCTTAAATAATATTATAATATTAATTTTTAAATAATATAAAAAAATATATAATTTTTTTATTTATATATGGTGTGTGTGTGGTTAGGGGTCTTGTGTGTGTATGTGTGTGTGTGTATGGGTGGTGGGTATGTGTGTGTGGTGTGAGTGATGGTGTGTGGTGAGAGAGAGAGAGGGCAG
>NC_051426.1:26277721-26299858 GCF_015228065.2 Penaeus monodon
CCCCTCCCGCGTGCCCCGCCCGGGGAGTTTCGACCCCCTGGCCTGCTCCTCAGGCCGCCCTCAGGGGGACTCGAGCTGGTCAAACGCACCCCCATGAACCCCCAAAACCCTCGGCCGCCAATGACGGGGGCATCACCCCCCTGCAACCCCATCTGCCCCGGGACCCTCGCATCGTCATTTTCCTCGTCCCCTTGGCTGTGACGTCAATGCCAGGACTCGGATGGGGGTGGGGGAAAGAGGAGAAAAAAAATGATGGATAGAAAGGGGTATAAGGAAAATGTAGAGGGGGGTTGTAAGAGAATAAAAGAAAAAAAAGAAAAAGTGAGGGATATAAATGGGAAATTTTTTGTTGTTGTAGAGGGGTTTATAGCAGGGTTTTTTTGGGGGAAAAAAAAGAAAAAAAGGGGTTTTTCCATTATTTTTCATTTTTTTTTTAACTTTGTGAGGCGACAAAATTTCATTGTTTTTTCATTTTTCCAATAAAACTTTTTTTTCTTTTTAGCTTATTAGTTACAAAAATTTTTAAAATATTTTCCGCTCCCCTCAGGACCCCATTAAACGCGCTGCCCCCTGAAACCGTACAATGGGGGGTTCCGGGTGGGCATGGCGCGTGCTCCTCCCCACCCGCTGTCTGCCCACGAACGGCAGGGGAAAAGTGCGAGCAGGACGGGAAAGTAGAGGTGCTCCCAGTTCTGTACATAATTTTCTTGTTTGTTTTTTTTTTTCCTTTTTTTTCTTTACTTCTTTTTTTTTTTTTTTTTGCCCCCTTTTTTTTTTTTTATTTTTCCTTCTTTTTTTCTTTATTTTTATCTTTTTCCTTTTGTTCTTTCGTTTTTTTTTTTTTGATGAGAGTTTTGAAGGGAAATTTTTATTCGAAAGGAAGGGATTGGGTATTGATAGAATTAAAAAGGTGACTTCCGATTTATTTGCATTTCGTTTTTTGTGAACGTTTTGGGATCAATTTACAAATTGGCACTAAACATTTTCCGAAAGGGGTATTGCCAACTTTTTTCTTTATCGTTATTTTGGCCGATTAAAATTTTTTTTTTACACTTTCGAATGCTTTGTTTTCTAAAAAAAAACCCTATCCACTTTTTAATTCAATTCCTTCCAAAAGTACACTTAAAAAAAACCGCCATGCCTTTTTCCACGCGTTCCAAAAATAAACCTTCCCCCTCCCCCCCCCCCCCTTTCCCCAGGGGTTCGAGAACTCGGCATAATGAACGGCGGCTCGTGTTCGCGTCTACACTACGAACCAGGGAGGGACGAGCTACTTTCGCTGGGAGACGCACTGACGATCCGAGGCGCGGCGACGAGTATGAGGGAGTGGTGGTGGGGGGGCTACGCGATATTCAAGGCTACGTACCCCGAAATTTACTCGGGGTGAGATGGATGGATGTTTGTTTGGTGGGGGTAGGGTTGGGGGGAGTGGGTTGGGGGAGAAATGGTGGGTAGGGGTAGAGGGTGTTCTTTGAGAGGGTTGGGAGCTGGATTGATGTGGAGGGGTAGTGAGTGGTTGATTTTTTTCTTTTCTTTTCTTTTTCTTTTTTTATACCCGGATGAAGATTTATTTTTAAATGACAAAAATGTGAAGGGTTTTTGCTGGTATACTTATTAACGGATTACAGTGAGGCATATAATATGTGGCGAATATTTGTTTTCCTTTTTTAACGGAATTTATAAATGGATTTAATGAAATTCTTTTCTCCCCAGTTGTATCCTCGAGTGAAGAGCCCCGTTCGTGACCCTGAGGACAGAAGGCGGCCACGGGAAACAGGCTACTTCCACCCTCTTCCAGGTCGTAACACAAACTGGGATAGACTCATCTGATATTATTATTTTCTTTCCAAGTTTCGTTTAATTCTCCCTCCGGTACTTAATTTTGAGGCGAAAGAAAGAGAGAGAGTTAGACGGTCGGCCAGACTTCGTAGACGACGAGGCAGACGTGTCTTGGGGTCGCTTTCAACTCTCGAGCTGACGTATTTACAGGGGACTAATTTATGGGCTTTGTGACCGAAACAGAGCGAACGTTTACGTTTCTCTGTTTCCCAGACAGGACTATTTTTTGGTGGCAGAGTGGCAGCTATTAAATTCAAATAAAAAAAATATATCGTTTTGCTTTTTTTAGTCATGTTAATAGGAAAAGGGCAGGCTTACCTTCCACCTCCAAAACTTTTTTGTCTTTTTTTGACTGAAGCGACTAGTGCCTTTACTAACAGGCAACCTGAGTTTTATGTTCTCTGTGATTATGAGAACTCAGGAGTTTTGTGAAACCTGTACTGAAATACTATCTATACTGCTGTAATATAAAGGGGTGTTTTTCGTATGTTTTTGGTGCTGCTAGGAAATTTTTTTTCCAATACATAATTGCATCGTTTCTGCGGAAGACTTCCCAGACGGGACGACAATGATAAAGGGTTTTTTAAATCTCGAATAAACTAAATACACGAAAAAAAAAAACATCAATGCTTTGTTTCATCATTGTCATCTTAACCCACGGGCCCAAAAAATGTTGCAGTGTATGAAGCTTGTGGGGGGTGCCCTTTTTTTTAAAGGGGAAATAAAACCCTGAAACAAAGCTTTTTTTTCTAGATGACACTACACAATTTTTGTTTTTTTTTTACATTAACTGTCTGATAACACAATTGAAAAAAAAATTTTCCCATATAAAATTGCCTTTTTCTGTCTAATTGAGTTTCCTCCCAGTAAAGTTCTTAGATAGACTTAAAAAACAGAGGGGAAAACCTGAACACGTGCCTTTCACATTTTTTTCCTGCCATACAAACCTAAAAAATTAAAATAAATGTTCTGAAACGAAAATAAACACAGAAGGCCGATTTTTCCGTCTTATAATCAAAGTATCACCAACCATTTATATTGAGTTTTTGTTTTAACATAATTCTAGGATTATGACCGACTTTAAAGTATAATGATATTGTTCGACAGTAAAATACTTTTATAATGGTGTTTTGATTTGGGGAAAAAAAATTGTAAATATATAATATTAAAATATATATATATAATATATATAATATATATAAAATTTATATATATTATAATATTGGTGTGTGGTGTGTTCTATATTATAAAATTTAATATATATTATTTTTTTAATAATTATTATTATATATATATTTAAATGTGTGTGTGTGTGTGGGTGGTGTGTGGGTGTGTGGTCTCTCTCTCCTCTCTCTATATATAATATTATAATATATTATTAATAAAATATATAATAAAAATAATAGGAAGATAATGATGATAGTGATAGATAGATAGATAATAAAAGATAATAGATAGATAGATGATATAGATATAGATATCACCCCACACACACACACCAACACACAAAATATATATATTATATATATTAAAAATATATAATTATATAATATAATATATATTATGTTAGAAAATTTTAAATTTAAAAAAATGTATGTGTTTCTGTGGAGATAAATATATATATTTATATAATATTATATATATAATATATATATATATATATATATACACAAATATATGTATGTATGTATATTTATATATATATATATATTATATATATATTATATATATTTTTATTATATTAATTTTTATAATTTTAATTTTTTGTAAATATGTGTGTTATTAAATTTTTAAAATTTATTTATATTTATATATATATATATATACATATATACACTAAAACATATATACACCACACACCCACAACACACACCACACACACACACCACACCCCCACACACACACACCACACCCCCACACACACACAAGTATTTAATATTATATTATAATATATATATATATAATATATTCTATATATATATAAAATTTTTTCTATATATAAAAAAAAAAAAATAAATTCACATATACCATATACCCACACACACTACACACACACCACACACCACACACACACCACACACCACACACACACCCCCCATATATATATATATATATATTTATTATATATATTATAAAATTTTAAATATATATATATATTTATAAAAGTTTTTGTGTGTGTGGTAGTGAAATTGTATTATGTGTAATAGTTATTATAATATAAAATATATATATATATATATATATTATAATATTTATATATTTTATATTTTAGGGGTTTTATTATAGTAAATAAAATTTTTAATATAATTATTTAATTAAATATTTTTATATTATATATATTTATATAAAATTAAATAATTATTATATATTAATATATTATATCATCATATCATCATCAAGGGGAAACCCGAGGGGGGCGCATGGCCGCACCCACCCTTGCTTCCGCCACGAGGACCCCTCGAGGCGAGTCTCAGGCGGCCAGGGCCCATCTTATTTCCCCCACGACGGTCTCGCGAGCTGCCCAAACCAGGTCCCTAAGGCTCCCAGGTCCCCTCCAAGGGGGTTGTCTTCCCCCGAGGCACCGGTGGGCAGGTTCTCCAAGGGAGCGGCAGGTGGCCTAAGCCGAGGGCGAGGTTTAAGAAAGGGCCCCATCCCAGCTCAGGTGAACCCGCCGGTTTTTGGCGTTCCTGCCCAACTGTACCCCTGTCCGGGGGCTGTTAAAAAAGGCATAAACCAAAACCCCAAAGGCCTGGATAGCGGTCCGGTTTGTTCCAAAACAAAACTGGAAAGAATAAGCCTTGGCCACGCAGTTGGTTTTTTCTAGGTACCCGCCCCCAACCCTTTGTTGAAGGGTTTTCATGGCCCGTTCCGAAACCCCGTTTTTCCAAACTTCGGGGCTGCCCCCAAGATAGACCGCCCCAAGGGTTGTAAATTTTGTGATTCAACTCCCCCCGAAAAGCAGGTCGACCTAAGGGTTCCCCTAAACGGGCCCCCAAAGTCCTAATTTGGTTTGGTCCAAGCCCCAAGCGGGGGTTTCCCCTTGTTAAAGATCAAACCCCACAAACCCCAAAGATCAGAAGATGGAAAGGGAAAAGAAGGGAAAAAGAGGGGAAGGAGAGGGGAAAGAAAAGGAAAAGGGGGGAAGGAAAGGAGAAAAGGGAAGAAGGAAAAAAAAAGAAGACCAGAAGAGGTTTTGCTATCGGGCCCCAATAACTGTGTCAAAATTCCCCTGAGCCTAAATCCCCCATACGTTCCGAGCACCGGTCAACGCCTTTTGGGGGCGTGGGGCTGCAAGCAACCCCGCCCAAAACTCACGAGGGTTTTTCCACAATTACTCGAACGCAGGATAGGGTCTTTTGTGGATTTCCCGGGAAGTAAATCAGATGCCCCGGTTCTGGTCCCTCAGTAGGGGTTGGGGATCCTTTTAGAAAAATGTGACAAACCCCTTGCCTGGTTGCTGACATGAAAATCCCCACGGTTTTGCTAAAAAGTCCCATCATCCCCTTTCCCCCCCCCAGAGAGGGATGCCACCCCCTCGCAGGTGGGGGGGAAAGGGTACCAGATCCCAAAAGGGCAGTCGGGGACTTATGCAGGCCCCGACCATAGGTTCACCCCCACCCTTTTGCATTTAGCAGGGATTCAATTGCCTCAGCTTTCCCACTCTTCAACTTGGAAAACGCCAGCCTAACCTGTTAGGAAGGGGTTTTCCCCGGATGGGGGTCCGGCACGGCACTGAGACATCGCTTGCATCCAAGCTAAATGTTGGAGGATCCACCCGGGACAAAATTTCAAAATACTCAGCCCAACGTTCACGAACCCCAACTATCTAGATACCGCCATCCCCTGATCGGCTGCAGTCATCCCCCGTAGGAGGCTTTGGGTTCATTTTTCAGGGCTTGGTAGGGAGGGGAAAAGGCATTTACCAAGAAAAAGGCCTTTACCTCCTGCAGATTCCTATGACTGTTCCTTGTCCCCTTTTAGCAGTGCCCGGCCCTACGCACCAGGGGGAAAGACGCAAGACTTGATTCCCCTTTAGCCCAGCCTTGCGACCCCCCTTCAGTGCCTCTAATGTCTCCAGGGGGAAAGGTATTCTGCCCTTTTCCTTGGGCTAAGCCAATGGGCTCCTGGCCCGTAATAATTTTATATAATTTTTTATAATGTATTATAAGAAAAAAAAAAAAAAAAAAAATAAAAAGTATATATAATACGAATAAAGTGAAAAAAAAAAGGGAAATAGAAATAAAAAAAAAAAAAATAAATAAAAAAAATAAAAAGGGAAAAAGTTTTAAAGGGAAAAAAAAAATATAAAAAAAAATAAAAAAAAAAAGAGATTTTAAAAAAAATAAAAAAAAAAAAAAAAAAATAAAAAGGGGGGATTAAAAACATAAAAATGGAAAATAATAAAAAATATAAAATAAATTTTTTAAAAAAAAAAACAAAAAACACAAACCAACCCCAACACAACACACCCACAACAACACACACACACACACACAAGATATAAAAAAATATATATATAAAAAAATATAAATTATATATAAAATAAAATTTAAATAAAATAATATATAATATATATAAATATAATAAATGTGGTTTTTTTATTTGGGGAAGGGGGGAAAAAAAAAAAGGGGAATAATATATTATAAAAATTTAAGAAATTATATAATTTTAAAAATTAAATTTTAATTAAAATAAAAAATTATATATAATATAAAAAAAAATAAAATATATAATAATAAAAAAAAATAAAAAAAAATTCACTTTATATACTAATATATATAATATATTAAATAATAATATAAAATAATATATAAAATAAATAATATATATAATATATTTTATATATATAAGATATATAAAGGTTTTTTTATTTTTTTTTATATTTATATTTAAAATTTATATTTATATATGAATTTTTATAAATATATATTATATATATATATATAATAATTATATAAGTATATATAAAATTATATATAATATATATATAATATAACATATAAATATACACATATAAAACATTTAAAAAAAAAAAAAAAAAAAAAAAAAAAAAAACACAAATATATATATATATATTATTAATAATTATATTATATAAAAATATATTAAATATTAAAATTTTTTGTCTTATTTTGGGGGGGATTTAATGTGTATAGTTTTAGATATATTAATTAATTATATAATAATTTTATATAATATTTATATATATAATGGTTTTTATATATATTTAATTAATATTATATTATTATATAATTATTAAAATATATATAATATATATAATTATTATTTTTATATTTTTATAATTTATATAATTTTTTATTTTATATTTATTATTTTTATACCCTTTTTTATTATATATATAATTTTAAATTTAAATTTTTAATTTTTAATATATAATAAATATAAAAATATAAAAAAAAAACAAAAAACCCCCAACCCAAAAAACCCATATATAATATTATTTTTATATTATATATTATTAAAATATATTATATATATATTATATTTTTTATATTTTTTTATTTTTATAATTTATATTTATATTGTTTAAAAATATTTATATATAAAATTTAATTTTTTATATTTAATATTAAATCTTTATAAATTTTTATATATTAATTTTTTTGTTTTTTTTTGTTTTTTGTTTTTTGTTCTTTTTTTTTATTTTGTTAAATGTTGTATTGTTTTATATTTTTTTTTGATTTTTTAATTAAAATTTTTATATATAATTTAAATTTGGGTGTGGGTGTTTTTTTTGGGGTGTTTGGGGGGGTATTTTTTGTTAATACGTATAAATTTTTGGTTAAACGTATTTATTTTTGGGTTTAATTTGGAAGGGGAAAGGAATATGAAAAAAAAAAAAGGGGGGGGGGGTAAACTGGTGAATTTGGGGTTTTACGGGGGGTTTTGGATTTTTTATTTTAAGGTTTTTCCCCTTTTTTTTTAAAGTTTTTTTTTTCTTTTTTCCCCTTTTGATGAAAATATTAAAGTTTTTTTACGGGTTTTTTTTTTTTTTTTTTTACTAAAAATTTTAAATTTAAAAAAAATTTATTTTTTTTTTTTGGGGTTAAGGGAAACCCCAATATCATGAATTTACATTTCAGAAAGGAATGAAAAGCGGCCGAATTAATAAATCTGAAGTCGCAATTCGGTGAATCTGTTGCACAAAGTGATTATTTTATGGCTCCCTTATAAAGGTTTTTTTCTTTATTCGTCCTCGGAATATTTAAAAAACCCCAAGGGAAAGTAGGAAAATAGTGATATACTGGTGAATATAAGTATGATTTTTTATTTAAGTTCTTTTTTAAATCCTTATGATGAATATACTTTCACGATTTTTATATATCATCTAGTGTTAAAACTTTTATCATCCTTATCACCATCTTCACCCTTTACCATCATATTTTAAACTCTGTTGTCAAAATTTTTTGAAAATAAATAGTTATTGTTTTTTTTTTTTCCCCGAAGTAAAAATATTGAAAGATTGTCATTTCACCTCCGATTTTTTTTTATAGTTTTTGATTTCAGTTTAAAAACCCTAAACTGAAAATGGGGTAAGATCTGTGAAAGTTTATGAATAAAAAAGGGAAGTGGAAAAAACGATAAAAAACATTCAGAAAAAACTAAGAACGGACCAAAGCATAATTTTAGATAAAAGACAAAAAATACTGTGTATTCTAATTTAATTATATTTCATATTAGCACGGGTATGTAGTATGGCTTTTGTAAAAATGTGAAGTTAAAATTTCATTATTACTTTAATGAAAATGACTCAATATAAAATGTTTCCTGCACCAAGCATTAATTTTTTAGCAAAGGAGAAGAAATAACGTTAAACCTTTTTTAATTTCCCCTATCTACGTTTCTTTGAAATTCTAAAAAGGGTGACAAATCATAACCTCACAAGAATGTCTATAATTTTAAAAAAAATCCGTTTTTTTATTCCACTGTCCTTTTCGCATTTTAATCTTTCACATATTTTTTAAATATAGGTTTTTCCCCCCCCATTTTTCAACGAGTTCGATCTTTTTCCGTTTAATTAAAAAAAAAGAAGAAAAAAAAACAAAAAAAAATAGAGAAAAAGGAAAATTCTTTTCCCTAGACTTGGTATCTTTAGAGAAAAAAAAAAAAAGGAAAAATTTTTTTTTAGTGCTTTTAATTATCAATTGACACTGCTACCTAATCACCTAATTCCTTGGTTCCTTTCTTTTTTTTAAAATTTAAAATCTAAACCCGCGTCGCTAATCTGGGGATTTTTTTATCCCTTTAAAAAACCTGTTACTTTTTTTTTTTTTTGTCAAAGCAAAATAGTTTTATCACGAGACTATGCCACGGTTCCGGGATGTTCTCTATAAAAAGGGTCAGATTCTACTCGTCTTGCATACAGGAATTTACTTCGAAACGATAATGAACTTGAATCGGAATCATATTCTACCAGGGGGAGGGACGGGAGAAGAGAAAGAAAAAAAAAGAGAAGGGGGATAGAGACAGGGGGGTGAAAAAAGCAGGGAGAAAAAGGAAAAGAGGAGGAGACGAGACAAAGAGCAGGGAGAGAGAAGAAAAAGGGGAGAAAAATATACCCAAAATTTTTCTGCCTTTAAACTTTCAACAAACTTAATCCCGCCCCCCACAAATGCGTGGAAGACCTACACTAACCCCCGACTCAAGAACTAAGAAAAAAAACTGTTTAAATTTTCTTAATGTAAACAATAAGCATATGGTATAATTGCCACAATGGAAAACTCCAAAATAAAAACCCCAAATCAAAAAAAAAAAGACAAGTCCTTAAAATTTTGGAATCAGATATTTTAAATATTAATTCGTAAAATTTAAAAACGTACCCTTATTCATAGATTTTGTGACTGAAAGAAGATATAAAAACAGAGATAAGGAGCATAAAAGGTTTTTTGTATAATTATTTTTTTTACTTGTTATTTTTTCATGAACATAATTTCATTTGCAAAGTTTGATGTTAAAAAATGCAAGCAGATTTTTGTATTTTATTTGGCAAAAATTAAACCAAAATGATAAAAACAAATATGGTATGAATCCTGCCATCTGACATTCGACTTTAGTCAAACTCCATTAGGGGGAAAACTTAAGCCAGTTTAAAACAAAATACCAGAAACAATATCTTAAGGGAATACAATAAATGAGAATTTTTATTTATTTCCTGCCGATCATCATAATGACGGGCTTATGTTCCAATTTAAAGGGGAAACCCTCATGCCGTGTTACTTTAATAAAAATTTTACAAAATTTAAACCCCAAAATGACGTGTTTTTACAGTTCGCGTTTATTAAAAGGGGAGGAAATATGATGTAGGGTTACACAGAGGTTATCAAAATAGGGGTTTTTGCTGGGGGGTGAACTGCCGCAATATTCGAGAATGCGTAAATTTTAAATTTATTTTATAAAATCTGGAAGGGAATAGCCCAAACTTTTAAAGTGTATTTTTACTTTTTGCTTCTTTCCCTATGGGGTTTAAAAAATGACATTTCTTTGCTAAATCTTTAAATATTGAAAGCAAAGTCCCCTAGGATGATCCATATATGAAAAATGATCATTGTATTAAACTTACCTGACAGGCAACCGTAATCATAATAAAGTTAAAATTTAACATTACGTATTCATCAGTAAAAAAACCCAATTTGCTTGTCACTCCATCAAAGTTTTTAGTAATTTGCATATTTTTAAAAAAATAAAAAATAAGTGAACCCCTCATGGAAAAAAAGTTATACGTCATAATCACGTTCATTGTTCTAACACATTTTAAAATTGGTCTCTCAGTGGGATTCTGTCCATGACTCAGTCTCGGGGGAAAAGCGAACCAAATTTAGAAAAGAAAAAGACCAACTTTTTATGTTTGGTCGCATCACACTAATAAAGTTCTGTAATGACATTTTGTCTTGAAAGGGTTTCGTATCTTTTTATGGGGTGAATTTTAAAAAAATATGTTATAGTGAAAAAAATAAGTTTCATGTAATTTTTTTGGGATTTTCAAAAATTTTGCTTGAATTTTAAGTAAATGTGGTTTTTGTGTTAATTTGTGTGGCAAAGCGTCTTCTCCAAAAAGCAGTCTAAATTACGTTGTTGGGGACGGTGAAATTTAAATTTTTTTCCCGTATTCGGGGACAGACCTTCAACATGTTTTTTTTTTTTTAAAAAAAAAACCCTTTAAACCCCAAAATAGGGAACATATTAAAAATTTAAAAAAGTAAGAAAGAAAAGTTTATCTGAACAAAATGATTTTCAATATAATTTCCTTCATTGCCATCTGATATCTGTTATCGCATCTACCCATATACATATTTCGTAAACAACATTTTCCCCTTACCATTTATCTATATTTTTACCCCAAAGCAACGAGAAGAAATTTAATGTATCCGATTTCCTCCAGCATACCAGTAACCCTGGCTCCTGCTTCCTCTTCGGGTAAATGCTTCACGCACGCTTCGAAACTCCGCTCGATTCAAACTCGGCGAGCGGAATATTCGAAACGATGAACACACACGAATCTATGGAGTTGGAGTTACGAATTTGCGAAGTGTACTGAAATTTTTGATAAGCTAATATTTTAAGATGATATGAATGATGATAGAAATGAAGATGGGAAGTCGTGTGATGATGGGTGATAATTATGTGTGTAATTACACTATAATAATAACAGTATATAATTTTAGCAAAAATAATGCTGCTGATAATAATAATAATAATAGTAATAATGATAATAATAATAATAATAATAATAATGACAATAACAAAAAATAATATACCCCTGCTTAAAAGAGGACATACTACACATATATGTAACAAAAATTTACGTGTATTTTGAAAAAAAAAACCTTAGCAAAACCCTTACCAAAAAATTTCTGCCCAATACGAAGGCCGTTCGATACGAAAAACGTTAAGAAAACGAAAAACGCGTGACGCCCCAGCCCCCGCGAAAGGGCAAGTGTGCAATTTAGTAGTGATCGTTTCAGCGGAAATACGATTTTCATGCCGACGATTCTGCCTGAAGACGGAGAGAGAGAGAGAGAGAGAGAGAGAGAGAGAGAGAGAGAGAGGAGAGAGAGAGAGAGAAAGGAGGAGGGGGAAAAGAGAGAGGAAGAGAGAGAGAGAGAGAGAGAGAGAGAGAGAAAAAAAAGAAAAAAAAAAAATAAAAAATTTTTTAAAATTATATTTTTAATAAAAGAGAGAGGGGAGGAGGGGGAAAAAGGGAGAGGAGGGGAGGGGGGGGAATAAAGGGGGGGGGGGGGGGGGGGTAAGGGGGGGGAGAGGAGAAGAAAAAAAAAATTTTTTTGGGTTTTTTTTTTAAAGGATATTCTTAGTGTGACTACTGTCTTTTATTTTGCTTTAAATGCCCCCCTGTGTGCAAGGGAAAGCCGGGGGTTTCCATCCATGGGGGCGAGGGTTTGAACGCAGGCAGCAAGATTGCTAACAGATCGCTGCCGCGGCACCACACACACACACCACACAACACACAAACAGAGAGGACGAGAGAGGCGAGAGAAAAGGGGAAGAAAAAAAGGGGGAGAGAGAGGGGGAGAGAGAGGAGAGGAGAAAAAGAGGAGAGAAGGAGGGAGAGGGAGGGGAAGGATAAAAAAGGAGGGAAAGGAGGGTGGGGGGGGGGAGAGAAGAAGGAAGGGGGGAGGGAGAAGGAGAGGGAGAGGGAGAGAGGAGAGGAGAGAAAGAGAGAGAGAGAGAGAGAGAAGAGGATAGAGAGAAAGGGGGGAGGAAAGGGGGAGGGGGAAGGGGGGGAGAAGGGGGGAAAAGGGGAGGGGGAAAGAGGGGGAGGGGTTAAAGGAAAGGGAAGGGGGGAAAGGGGAAAAAAGGAGAGGGGAGAAAGGAGAAGAAAGAAAAAAAAGGGGGAAGGAGAAAAAGGGGAAAAAAAATTTCTTTTCCCTTCCATCCCCCTTTTTTTGGGGAAAAATAAATAACCCTTTCCCTGACAAATCAGTTACAGACATATTGAACATTGAACATATTGAACATCTAACTTATTATTAAATGGAACGCAGTTTGGAGCAATAACAGTAATGACTATGATAAGGTCAAACAACTGCCGACCAAGACTTGCTTGCTGATTTAATTCCTTTTATTAATCTATTTAACTGTGTGTGTGATTCTATCCAAATTTTCTACATTTTCACAAACCCCCACACACACATGCATAATAATATATATATATATATTAATTATATATATATATAATATTTTTAAAAATATATATATATATAATATAAAATATCATCATCAAAACGGTATGCTCAGCCGTGGACCCCCACCTCCCCTTTGCCACTCAACTCGTCCTGCGCCCTTTTTTTCCACTTTTACCATCGACAGTCCCAAATATCTTTGATTTGTCGCCCGTCTTTTCTTCGGTTTCTTCTTCCTCTGTTTCTATACCACCATCCCCCGCAACAAATTTTTTCAATAATTTTACTTTTCATCACATGACCCAAAAAATTTAGTTTCCTTTCTATATATATATATATTTATTAAATATATATATATATATATAATATATAATTATTATATAATATATTTTTTTTTTTTTTTTTTTTTTTTTTTTTGGTAGTTCTGTCTGAGCCGCCTGGCACCAGATCTTAACTGTTTTCTTTTTGTGATGCCTTGGAGTGAGTACGGGGTAGGGTCCCCATTCCTTTCCACGGAGAGCCCCGGTTTTTACCTTTTTTTAGGTAATTTCTCTCTATTTTTATTTGGGTCGGGGCCAGCACTGACTTGGGGTGGCTTTTTTCCCCCCAGTGGCGGGAGGGAATCGAGGGAAGTTCCTTGCCCAAGGGGAAAAACGCGCTGGCCGTTACTCGAACCCTCGAATCAGATTGCCGTCGTAACAGTCTGGGTCCGACGCTCTAACCATTCGCCACCGCGGCCCCCATAATATATATATATAATATATATATATATATATATATATAATATTATATATAATTATATTTTTTATTTATATTTTGGGGTGTGTTGTGTGTATTTGTCTGTGTTGTGTATTGTGTGTGGTATGTGTGTGTGGGGTGTATGTGTGTGTGGTTGTGTGTAGTGTTGTGTGTGAGAGAGAGAGAGACAGTCAGTAATACTGAATACAGGTAGATAATAATCAGGAACGATTTTTTTTTTTTTTTTTGTAACCATTTCATTTATTATGTTTATTTTTATTTGTACACTTCCAACTCTCTTCCTCTCTTCTTATTCTATGTTATTTTTTTGTCCAATAGATATAATCATTTTATTACTCATTATATTATTACCTGTTAATTTATCCTTTTTGTATAACCTTACTGACCACCAGCTCGCGACCCGAGGCCCGTACTTAAAAAAAATATATATATATATATATATAAAAAAAAAAACAAAAAAAAAAAATAAAAAAATAAAAATATAATAATAAAAAAAAAAATAATAATATGATGAATGATTAAAAATAAATAAATAAAAAAAAGAAAAACATGGAACCGTCGTTTCCGAATGTTAAAAAAACAATAAACGATCGAAAAAGAAAAAAAAAAAAGGGGCCGAGGGCGCCCCCCCGTCCCCGACCCGGTTTGCCCCCCTCCCTCCCCTCTCCCCCCCCCACCCCCCCCCCGCCGGGTCGGGAGAACCGGGCCTTATTTCCCCCCCGGTACAGACACATACTTTCATTACATGCATATTTCTGTCAAAATACATGCGGTATACGCCCCAGATCTGAGATATACATATATTACTAAACCCCCCACCGGGGTGCCGCACAACACACACCACAACACACAACCCCACACACACACACACACACACCACACACACACGATATATTATTTTTTTGGGTTAGACATTTCATCCCCCTCCTCCTCATCCTTTCCCTTCTCTTCGTGGCACGCGCACACGCGCATACACATACACACACATACATACACATACGTACATAAACACGCACACATACACATACACGCACATGCACACAGACAGATACAGATACACATACACATACAAAAACACATTTATACACACAAACAAATAAAAAACACGCACATACATACACATAAATAAGCAAATAATCTCACGCACATAAAGACGCACATACACACACACACATATTTGATGTATATATATTTTTCTTTTTTTTGGCTTTGGGCCGGGACGAGAGCGATGTCAAGCGGAAAAACCCAAGACCGAAATCCGTGCCAGAGTGGCCCCTTTCCGCCACGGCCCAGGCGTCACTCCCCCCGCGGGGCGTCGAGGTTTTCCCCCAGACGTCGAGGCCAAAGCGGGAAACGCGGCCCCCAGTCGGGTCGGGCGACCATGGCCCCCCGCCAGGGGCAGCAGCTCGAAGTCGTCGGGGAAGGGCTGGGCTACGTCCTCAGGGCCCCCACAGGATAACGCCGAGGGGGAAGGTATCCGACTCGACGGGGGCTATGCCCATTGGAGGAGCTCGGGGCCCGTGGCGGGGGGCGGGGTCCCCCTAGAACCGGGGCTCACCCCGAGGCGTGCAGAGGCCGGGGTAAATCACTCCCCCCGGGGAGGGCCCGCCGTCCCCGATTTTCCATGATTTTCTTGGAAATTTAGAGCGGGTTTCCGTTGCCTTCCGCCCGTGTTTTTTCGGGGTACCCTCTCTATTTCCCCAAATTTCTGAGCCCGTCATGACTTGGGCTGGCTTGCCACCCAGTGGGTAAAATAAAAATTTAGATAAAATGATATAAAACTGCCAAAACCCTTGGGGAGCACTAACTCTTTATGGGTCTCGGGCTCGGGATAAAGACGGGCCAATACAGTGACGTTACACAGGAAGTGTTTTTTTCGTCTTTTCTTCCATACGTCATATAAGAATCTCCTGTCCGGGGGGTTTACTCAAAAACCCCCAAAATACAAAAGAATACATCATTTATCTCATTCATGCAGTCATCGGAACTGAGTAGATAATAGACGGCCAATACGCATGAGGTTACACGTGTAAGACTTCGTTTTTTTGCTCTGTGGGAGGTTTTGGGAAAACCCATAGAAAAGGAATAAAAAACCTCGCTCCCAACTATATTTTTTCATTTTTTAAAAGAGGAAAACAAGGCGTATTACACATAACATCGCTTGCATCATCTGATTTATACCCAAATAAAACATAAAGCGCTTTCGTAAACAAAATTTAAAAATTTTATATTTGACCCCTCATAGAATACGAGATCGACCTGGCAAAATCCTCTCCCCTCGAAATATATGCTTTATCCGATATCCTCCATCCCCCAAAGTAATCACCTCGAAATTCGAAATGAGTTTAAAGAGGAATACACGATATTGTTATAGGTATAAAACCCTCGAAGAAAATTTGAACGGGAATTGTAGTGATTTTTTGACTAATTTGTAAGTCAATTCATTTATTTATTCTTCAACTAAATTATTAAATCTCTACGTCTAAAATATTCCCGACGGGGGGGCCAGCGGAAAGTACTTCCGAAGGCATGGTGGGGGGGGGGAAAAACCTTGCTCTTTGAATTGTTACAAGGATTAGTGAAAATCAAAGGTCGGGGCATAACTCTGTGTTAAAAAACACAATTTGGAAAAGGAAACAAAACATAAAATAAAATTTTTAAATTTAAAGGCTGAGAAAATTCACAAAAGCAATTCATATCAAAATTTGTGAAATAAAACTGCACACACTTTTATCTTAAAATAGGCTGCCTCGTACCGTCCGCACCACTGGATAATAAAATAAAAAGGGCTCGATACGGCCTCTTCCAATTTTTTTAAAAGCAGGAGTTCCCTATTCCACATCTTCCCGAAAGGATTCTGGCTTACGAAGGGATAAGCAAACTGCTCTTTGGATGAGGGAGAGGACCTGTACCTTCGGCGTGCGAGCGTGAGACCTCGTTTTCTTACAAAGACCCCCGCCATGTTTCAAGGCGGAAGCAACAAGGAGGGTTTAAAAAGGGGGGATCGAAAACCCCGGGTTTCCAGGTTTTTTAAAATTTCCAAAATCGTAAAACAATTACAATTATCACATAATCACAGAAATCACTAATTTCTTATTTTTGGGGAAAACCCTTTAAACTAGAAAGGTCAGTGCGGCCCCGGGTGCCACGAGGGAAGTTCCATCGTTCAGCTCGCCACGAATACTTGGGACCCCCCAAAGATGTCCCTTTTTCCCTTTGGAATGTTACTCCAAAATCGCCCATTAACTGAAGCATTAACGATCACTTTTTGGAATATCAGAGCCGAATTTTAAAAAGCTTTTTCAACATATCAGGAAAAAAAAAAATTACCTGGGGGAAAGGGTTTTTCCGTAGCTCTCTGTATGCGAAGGTGAAAGTCCTCCAGCAAGTATTTGTAGTTTTCAAAATCGGGACAAAACTTGCTGAAATACTAGGAATTCTCCCCAACACCAACTACATTTTATTTTCGACGCCACAGATCCGTCAACCTATTTAAGACGGAAGATCTCTTTATGTATCAACTTAGAAGATCAAAACGGTCGCAAAATTTATTTTGAAGACAACCTTTCAGTAACCATGGCAATGCACATCCGCTCTAAATAAGATTGTAAACGCTCTGAAAAAATTAAATTAATATCACTACAATTCTCGGGAATTTTTCAGTTAAAAAAACAAGAGGGAATGCGCCCCCATTTATTCCCCCGGAAGCTGATCATTATATGATCCTTTTTTTGAAGAACCCCGCCTTCTATCCCGAGGCGGGGGTTTGGATGACGTTCAAACATTTAAAAGTCCTGTTATTGACCGACGTGGTGCGGGTATTCTCTCCATTCCAGGGGGAATAACTCGAAAAGCTATCCCCTTCATCGTTAGAAACGTTTTACCTCCGGCATTAAACATGGGATCCAAAAGTGCTAGATGATATTAGTTCCGGGGGAAAAAAAAAGGAAATCCCTTCGCGAACACGATCTCTCAGATGTGGGGAGGCGAGTCATAAGAGGAGGTCAAATGAAAACAAAAAGAAAGAAAACAAAAAAAAATTAACGAAAAAAATGAAAATAGTGAAGAGAAAACCGCTCATTGCTAGCGAGGACAGGAAGAGATATAAAAGCGAGATATTTTCCATGATATAGGACAGATTGGACGTCTCACCTACAAACAAACGTTGTATCAGATGGAACCGGATTACCAATTCCTGTTGACTCTTCTACAGGGGGAGTAACATAAATGTTTCCTTTCATCAAAAAAACCCAGGTTAAATTTAAATACATGCTTCTCTCTCGCCCCGATATCCTCCCACCAAAAGCCACATTAAAGAAATAACTGATAAATATATCGAATTTAATATTCTGGGACAGCAAGGAGCCTTTCTAGACCTAAGAAGCTTAACGCTAGAATTAAAACTACATCTCATTAAGGGGGATGCTGGGTAAAAAATAGCAGAGAATGAATCTATCGTCTTAATAAATAACGCCCTACACTCGCTTTTCAAATCTGCTCCGGTATTTATACAAGGTCAACAAATTGAAAATAATCCGCTCTACCCCTACCTCCCTCGTACGAATGTCGACATCTAAGAGAGAAACGCTCGTGCGAAACATGTTCATCTATGACGATAATAAAGGTACAGAGATACAAAAAGATTACTCCCAAAAATACCTTTTAAGTGTGAATCGCCAAGAGAATAGAGTAACGAAGGAGATGAAAAATCACGGTGCGCACCTATGCGCACCTCTTTTGTTAGATTTGGCTACACGCAATGGGTATTTATTAAAAATTTGACGTGCGCTTAGGTTGAAAATTTTCTTCCAGCGAGTTTGTCTCAAAACTTCGATAGACCATAAACCAAAAATTTATTTTTAAATTTTCCAAAATTTCTTTAAAGACTGGACCCCAAACCCCCAAAACGATGCCTCACTAAAAGCGTCTCTTCAAAACCAAACAATCCGTTTTTTTCATACACAAAATCTCTAAAACATACATCTGTTCCCAGGGCAACAAACATTTTTATTTGACCCTTTCCCCGGCAAAACGGATAAATGAAAATTTACTTTTTTTTGTGTACATGGAAACTTGCTTTTCATTGAAAAAAAACCCCCTTTTTTTTCGATCACAACAGCATTAGGAAAATACACCCGGCTTAATGAGCATCTTTTTAATTCAAAGTTATTTCCCCTTACCCTTTTTTTAGATGTTTATTTCCATGTATTAAAATCAAAAGGACTAGAAAAGATCACGTTGTCTCAAGGGAGCTTTTCTACGTTTTTTGTATTAGATTACGGGGAAAATTAGCAGACTCCATTTCTCGGAAAAATCCGGAACCTGCGAATTTTAAGGAAATTTTAGCAATCTAGAATACTAATAAATTCCGTTTTGCTTGGTGATACACAAGGGCGTTTACTCAATAGGTGAGGGATTTTTTGTCCGATATTAAAGCATAAAAAACACGTTATTTGATAGCACGAGAAGATTATTCGTAATCATAACCCAAATGTACGTGTATATATATGTGTAAAAAAAAATATTTTTTTCTTTAACGGAGGTTTTATGTCCCGAGCCGCCGTGGTCACAGCATGTACTTCTGTAGTTTTATGTTGTGATGCCTTGGGTGAGACGTGGTAGGGTCCCCAGTTTTTTTCCCGGAGAGTGGGCCCGGGGGCCTTTTTAGGTTCTTCTCTCTATTTTATCCGGCTTGGGGCATATAGCAATAAATCATATATTTTTTATGCAATTTTTTATAATCAACAAAATACAAACATATAATAATTATAAATAAAAAAAATATAAAAAAAAATTTTATATATTGTTATAAGCTATTTTTTTTATATTTAAATTAATATATATATTTTAAAATATATAATATATATATAATATATATATATTTTAAATAATAAATAATATTATAAATTATAATATAAATATATAAAAATATATTATAATTTTAAAATTTTATATATTAAAATATAATATATATATATATATAAAAATATTAATTAATATATATTTATATATATGTTAAATATTACACACCACAAAATTTTAAATAACCATTCGGCCCCGCGGCCCCGTTATATAATATAAATATATATATATAATATATAATATATATTATATATAATATAATAATACATATATAAATATATATATAATTATAAATAGAAAAAAAATATACATATATATACACTCATATATATTTCCATATATGTATATATATATAAATAATAGTAATAGATAGATAGAAGATAATTTGATATGTATATATATATTTATTATATATTAAATATCTATATAATATATATTATATATAATATATATAAATATATATATATTTATTAATATAAAAATATATATATATATTATTAAAAATATGAAAATATTTTCCATATATCCCCTTTAAAATTATTTCCATATATTATATATAACAATATAAAATAGATAGATAGTAGATAATATTATATAGATAGATTGATAGATATAAGATAGTATATATAATATTTTAATAAAATAATAATTATAATACTATCTATATATCATCATCTATCTATTATCATATTTATTATATATATAAAATTTGGGAAAATTTATGTATGTGTATATTAGTATATATTTTTTATTTTTATATAAAATTTAGTTTAAAATTATATTTTATATATTTTTAAATTATATTATTAATATTAATATTATATATATATTATATATAATTATTTTTCGGGGGCCGCGGGGGCCGAAGGGTTAGAGGTCGGACCCCGACGGGGCACGAGGGCCCAATCTGATTCGAGGGTTTAGTCCCGGGCCGGCGCGTTGTTCCCGGGGGCAAGAACTTACCTCGTTTCCCACCTCCCCATGGGGGGAAACCCGTAAGTCGGGCCCGGGTAAATAGAGATGGTGACTGATAAAAAACCGGGGGGAAAGGGCAATGACAAACCACCGCTCAAAATGCCAAAAAAATCAGGGAAGCCCATGATCGTAAAGGCCGCGGGGGCCCAAAGGGTTAGAGCGTCGGACGTCACGAGGGAAACCTGTTTTTCGAGAATTAGAGTCGCCGGCCGGCGGTTGTTCCCTTGGGCAGGGAATTCACCTCGAGTCCCTGCCTAGCCGCTGGGGGCCAACCCCACCCAAATCAGTACTGGTCCCAACCCCGGGAAAAAATAGGAGAATGATTCCCAAAAAATTTAACCCCCGGCACTCTCCGTGGAAAAGAACTGGGGCCCCTACCACGTACTCACCCCCAAGAGCATCAAACGAAAATAAAATTTAAATATCATCGTACCCACAGGGCTCAACAAACCTACCTTTTAAAAAAAATATATAATCTCATCAATAAGGGTATGCTCATGTTTGAGCACTGTGGACCTCTCTACCACCCTTTTCCCCACTCAACTCGATCTTGCCTTTTCTTTCCACTTGTACCACGAAAACCGCAATATCTTTGATTTTGTCGCCATCTGTCTTGGGTTTTGCCTTTTCCTCTTTTCCTTCACCATCCCTGTCAGCAAGTCTTTCTAACTTTTACTTCTCATCACTACCAATAAAAATTTAATTTCTTTTGCCCAAAAGCCCGGGCTTTACATTTATTTTTTTCCCGTTTTGTGTGTGTGTTTTGTTGGTGGGGGTTTTGTGTGTGTGTGGTGTGTGTGTGTGGTGCTTGAGCAAATGTAAAAACCTTAGGGGTTTCCAGAATGGTTCAAAGTCACAAGGGTCGAAGGGTTTTCATTCCCGTTCCCGCCCCTTTTATATAATTCGAAACAATTATAAGGTCCTGGAGAATTTTTAAGGAACTGTAGATTTTGGGGGATACAAAATATCAAATCTAAGGGACCAGATGATATAGTTTTGATTTCCACGTATCAGAACTACAACAGCTCTAATAAAGTTTGAAAGCAAGCGAAAAACTGCTTGTTTCTTAATGCCCGAAAACCAAACATGAAAATTCAAAGATAACCGGGAATGAACAATGAGAAAATGTTACAATCAATGGAAGACTGTGGAAAAAGTGAAGAGTTCACTTATCTTGGGGCGTTTTTTAAATAATACATATGATGATTCCCCGGGATAAAAGAAGAATTCATTGCCAAAAACGCCACAGTTGCCCAATAAAACTGGAAAAACCGAACATCCTTACGGACAAAATGAGGTTTTTTGAAATCATTAGTTTTCCCAATTGTTATGGTTCGATGTTTGGGGGCTGAAAAGAAGACAAGATTGATGAAATGCTGAGAAAAAAAAATTGTAAAACCGGCTGTTGGAATCTTAACAGGAGGAAATTAAAGTTTTTGGTCATGTATGGGGAAAAGTTTAAAAAGTAAGGGGGGGGAAAAAAAAACCCTTGGGCCTGACAGGGGATGGTGGGGGTAGGAAAAGGGGACCCCCGGCCCAAAAA
>NC_051426.1:26299958-26309044 GCF_015228065.2 Penaeus monodon
ATATATTATATATATAATATTATATTATTATAATATTATTATATACTATATTATATATTATATATATATATATATTATATATATTTATTTTTTTGTATGTAAAATTTACACATCGTCCTGGTTATGACGTTAAACTGATCCCTCCCTTGTAGGGTATGCCTCTTCGGCAAGGCTAGAGAAGGGTAAGGCCTATTAGGTAAGAGCTAGGTCCACCGCCAACATCTTTTGGTTGGCGTCAGGAAGGGCATCCGGCTTATACGAAATTGCCAATCTAATAATATGTTTGTGGATAAAATCAGAAGATCCACGGCGACCCATGATTAACATGGAAAAGACTAGCCACTGGGTGGGCAAGCCAGCCAAGTCATGCGATCCCAAGCCGGTAATAGGGGGTTGCGTCAGGAAGGGCTCCGCCATAAAAGATATCTGCCAGACCTAAATCAATTTGGCGACCCCATTATGATGGGTTTAAAGTTAAGAGAGAATGCATACACACACACACCACACACACACACATGTATATGTGTGTTATTATATTAAAAAATATATTATATTTTATATATATATATTATATTTTATATATATTTTTTTTTTTTTTTTTTTTTTTTTTTTTTTTTTTTTTTTTTTTTTTTTTTTTTTTTTTTTTTTTTCAACTGCCATTCATTCCACTGCAGGACATATTCCTCTCTCAATTCATTACTGAGAGGTTATATGGCAGTGTCACCCTTGCCTGATTGGATGCCCTTCCTAATCAACCGCGGTTTGTGCCATGGCGGTGACTTCCCCTACGACACATTCGCTCAAGGTGATATGTCGTTTTCTAGGTAGGCAATCGAGGTGAATTTCCTTGCCCAAGGGAACAACGCGCCAGCCGGTGACTCGTACCCTCGAACTCAGATTGCAGTCATGACAGTCTTGAGTCCGATGCTCTAACCACTCGGCCACCGCGGCCTTTATATATATGTATATATGTGTATGTGTGTGTATATATGTATATTTATATATATATATATATATATATATATGTCCTGGGTAAGACAATAAACTGCACCCTAGGGTGCCCTTGAACAAGGATAGCACCCTATTAGCTCCCTATACCAGGGTTGCGGTGAAACTGTCGGCAGCAGGGCAGTGGATATCTGGTGAAAACACCTTCAGTTCTACTGATTACTGGTTTCACCAAATAATATGTCTGGCGTATTACAGTGTACTGTTTTTAAAAAAGGGCGGGAGATAGTTCCTCCTAATTAGTGGAGATGCGAGTTGAGAAGGAGCTGGGGGTTCCACTCAACTTTTATTTTCTTCCTGACAAAACCTTACACCAATGATTAAATACAGAAACGGATAATTCATACCACATCGCCCGTCGCGTGGGTTATCAAGGGGCGCGTTAGTTATGGGCAACCAGGCTGACAATTTTAAAAAATATGCATCTGGAAGACAAAAAGATAAAGAAAACAGGTCCAATTAAAGGGAAAACACATTAAAAATCGGAACGTGGAACGTAAGGAAAATGAAAGAGATGGGTAAATTACATACTGTCTGTAACGAAATGGATAGATAAAACATTAAAAATACTGGGAAATTTCAGTGGAGACCAATTGGAAAAGTAATGGAAGTTTCAAAACTAAGAAAACCAAGACATTTCTTTTTTCTTGGAAAAGAAGAAGGAAATTATAGTCACGGGGGTTGCTATGATTCTCAGGGAAAAAAACTCCCAAATGCATAATTGGGTACAGCCCAATAAATGATCGCTTTTTAAAAAAAGTCAGAATACAAGCAAAACCTAATAATATTATTTATCATACAATGCTACGCACCAACAAATTTGCAAGTGATGAAGAAATGAATTTTTTTAAACTCTCTCCAAGACTTTAGACACAATCCCTAACAGAGATGTAAAAATAATCATGGGGAACCTCAACCGCCAAGTAGGAAAAAATAATCTAAAAAATGAACCTGTGGAAAATTCGGCCTTGGAGATATAAATGAAAGAGGTAAAGATTTTATTGAATTCTGTAGTACAAATAATTAGTTATAGCCAATACATTGTTCCAACACCACCCAAGACACTTGTACACGTGGTTTTTCACCAGACAAAAGAACACGGCAACCAAATTGACTACATGTGCTGAACCAAAAATGGAAGAGTTGCATAAAAAAATTCGAAAACAAGACCTGGGCCGACGCCAACAGTGACCCCCCAACAAACTAACTATCGACTTTAAAATAAGACTCAAAAAGATGGAGGGGTTCCAACACCCCCTCTAAAGCTCGACTACAAAACTCTGATAACAATTACAGAATTGCAGTGTCAAACAAATTGAAATACCAATCAATGTGAAGATGATAAAAACACCAAATGAGTTGGGGAAGAAGGAAAAGAACTCTTGCTGAGCACGTTTTAAGAAACTATCGCAAAAAGAAAAAGACAAATTCCCCCTGGATATCTGAAAAAAACACTAAGTGAAAATTGAAACAAGAAGATGCCTAAAATAAAAAGGTTCAAAATCCAGTTGAAAAAGTAATTTACAAAAAACAAAATACAAAAATTCAAAAGATTATGCGACAAGAAAAGGGAAAAAAAATTTAAATGACATTGCCAGAGAAATTGAAAACTGTTCTATCAATAAGACAAACTAAAGAACTCTACCAAGGAGTACGAAACATCCCCACGAAAATTTAAAACCTACAATGGACACTATCAAAACGAAGATGGACTTGTTTATGTGATGGAAAAGGAAGTCAAAGATTTGATGGAATCAATTTTTGTTCCAACTTATACAAAAAGAAAAAATCTAACAACAACATTAATTAGACTCAAATGACAGCGAGGATGAACCACCGCCACTGCGGACGAAGTTATAAAAGCCATAAAAGAAGTAAAGAATAACAAGAGCCCCGGAATAGATGAAAACAGCAGAATAATTAAGAATGCTGGCGAAAGTGTTGAATACTTTTTTCCCCACAAACTCTGTACAAAAAATATTGGAATGAAAGAAAATGGCCCGAAGACTGGGGTTTAAAAATCAGTTCTTACTCCCATACTAAAAAAGGTGACGCACTCCAAAGCAACAATAATAGGACCCAAATTTTTCCTTTAAAAAGTCACAGCAGCAAAATTTTGTTGAAAATTATGCTGAAAGAATGAAGTTGAAGTTTAAAAGAGGAAATTGCAGACGAACAAAAGGTTTTTCGCCCTGAAAAGGGACCAGAAACCCAGATTCTAAATTTAAAATTGATCATTAGAGAAAAAAACAGAGAACATCAAAAAGACCTATACCTGTGTTTCATCGATTATGTGAAAGCTTTCGATACTGTTGATCACGATATCCTCTGGAAACATGACGATATGAAGTTTCCCAAACACATCATCCAATTAATAAAAGCCTGGTATGACCAACAAAAAGCAGCTGTAAGAACCACTTTTGGGTTAACAGAATGGTCGAAGTCAAACAAGGAGTACGACAGGGGTTTCATTCTTATCTCCGCACCTCTTTAAATATATATTCTGAAACAAATTTTGAAGGTGCTCTAGAGAATTTTGAAGGAACTGTGGTGTTGGAGGATACAAAATATCAAATCTGAGGTACGCCGATGATATAGTTTTGATTGCCAGAGTATCACTGAACTACAACAACTACATAGATAAAGTTAGAGAAGCAAGCGAAAAGGCTGGCTTATTTCTTTAAAGCCAAGAAAACTAAGTCATGAAGATTCAAAGATAACCGGCAATGAACAATGATGAACATGTTTACAATCAATGGAATGATTGTGGAAAATGTGAAAAAAGTTCACCTTTTTCTTGGAGCTGTTTTAACTAATACATATGATGATTCACCGGAGATAAAAAGAAGAATTACCATTGCCAAAAAACGCCACAGTTGCTCTCAATAACATCTGGAAAGACCGAAGCATTACCTTACGGACAAAGCTGAGGTTATTGAAAATCATTAGTTTTCCCAATTGCATCATATGGTCTGAGTGTTGGGTGTTGAAGTAGATAGACAAGAAAAAGATCAATAGTTTTGAAATGTGGTGTTTTCAGACGAGTACTGCGTATTAGCTGGACAGAGAAGAAGACGAATGATGAAGTGCTGAGAGAAATAAATTGTAAAGACCGACTTTTTTGGGCATCTTGAACAAGAGGAAAAATTAAAGTATTGGTCATGTAATGAGAAGTAAAAGTATTGAGAAAAAACTTGCTGACAGGGATGGTGATAGGAAACAGAGGAAGAGGCAAACCAAAGACAAGACTGAGCGACAATATAAAGATATTTGCGGGCTGTCGATGGGGATAAGTGGAAAGAAAAGCGTAAGATCGAGTTTAGTGGCGAAAGGATGGGGAGAGGTCCACGGCTGCTCAAACATGAGCATACCTTATTGATTGATTATATATATATATATATATATATATATATATATATATATATATATATATATATATGTATGTACATATATACCGGCTGTTGGACATCTTGAACAAAAGGAAACTAAAGTTCATTGGTTATGTGATAAGAAGTAAAAGTATTGAGAAAGACTTGCTGACAGGAATGGTAATAGGAAACAGAGGAAGAGGCAAACCGAAGACAAGACTGAGCGACAACATCAAAGATATTTGAGGGCTTTTCGATGGTACAAGTGGAAAGAAAAAACGCAAGATCGAGTTGAGTGGCCCAAAAGGATGGTGGGGGGAGAACCACGGCTGCTCAAACGTGAGCATACCGTTATTGATGATATATTGATGGTGATGCATAAAATATATATATTCTATATATTATATATACTAAAATATAATATATATATATCTATATATAAAATATATAATATAATATATATAAAATACTATATAATATTATATATATATTATATATATATATAATATATATATATAATACATATATATATATTTATATATATATAAAACATATCTGTGTGTGTGTGTGTGTGTGTGTGTGTGTGTGAATTTTCATATGCATGTATAAAATAATATATATTATATATATATATATATATAAAATATATATTATATGTATATATATATATATATAATTAAAATATATATATAATATATATATATATATATATATATATATATATGTAACCTATAATTCCTGAAATATTTGTGTTTCTGTCCGCGTGTGCGTTTGCAACTGCTTACAAAATGCGTTCGAAAACTTTTTTGCTCACAGCCAACCTCTTTACCGAAAGTCATACCCCCCGGCGCTTCCCTCGAAATGCTCATTCTCGCCAAGAGACAGCAGAAAGCTCACTCTCAAGGCCCTCGTAGTCCAGAAGGTTTCCTGTGCAACCAGTTAGTTGCAAGCAAGTGCTTTGCATCCGCTTGCCTTCAAGCGTTAGTGAAAGCAGCAACGCACGCAGCGCTCGCAATTGCAACAATGGCGTCCCTCGATAAAGTGATGCAGAAGCTGGAGACGCTCGCCCTCGAGCAGCAGCGACGAGTCGGCACAGACCGTCGTGCCCAAGGGCGCCTTCGCCTTCAGCGACCTCAAGCAGCGCAAGGCCGAGCGCAAGGCGCAGCGGGCGGCAGAGCGCCAGCAGTAGCAGCAGGCGAAGCAGAAGTAGGAGTAGCCCCTCGTCGTGAGCCGGGAGGAAATGGCAAAGATCCTGGCGGGCAACCCCGAACCGAAGGAGGAGGAGGAAGAGAAGAAGAAGAAGAAGAACCAGAGACAGCGGAAGGCGATCCGCAGGAAGCACGAGCAGCTCTACTGGTGGTGAGCGTCGCCTTCCACCACGGCAGACGCGGCCCAGCGTCTTCCACCAGGCAGACGGGCCCAGCGTCTTCCACCACGGCAGACGAGGCGGAGATTTACTTTTGTGTTTTGGTTCAGTGACCTTGTTCTGTTTCAAGATTAAGGATTTTGGTTGTATAGAAATAATGAATAAAAAAAAAATATATATATATATACATCATTAATGTCCGCGCGTGCGCGCGCATGTGTGTGTATACATATGCGTGCCTATGTGTGTGTTTGTGTATCCGTGCGTATATTTGTGTGGTTGTGTGTGTATATGTGTGTACGTGTGCATGCGTATATGTGTGTGTTCGTGTGTGTAAAAGTACGTATATATACATACACACACATGATTAGGAAGGGCATCCAATCACGCAAGGGTGGCACTGCCATATAACCTCTCAGTATTGAATTGAGAGAGGCCTGCAGTGGAATGTTTTTTGTTTTGTCAGCCATTGAGGGTCCGTTGTTGGACGTAGGCCTTCCCCAACTGTCTCCATTTTGCTTGGTTTCATGTTTGGGGAGTTTGGGCCCTACCCCACCGCGCTGGCCCAGTGCGAGTTGGCAGTGGAATGAATGGCTGTTAAAAAAAAAAAAAAAAAAAAAAAAAAAAAATATATATATATATATATATATATATATATATTATATATATATATATATATATATATATCGGGAGGTGCGCGCCCTGGCCACGGTCCGGGGAATAGAGGGCCTCCAGCAAGTGGAGGCCGTCCTGGTCGCGGGCATGCGGTACACCATTGTGAGTCGCTACGCCGGCGCCACGCTCTATGAGTGCGTCAGGGAGAAGCTTCTCTCCTGCCACCAGCTGGAGGACGTCCTTCAGCAGCTGCGTGCCGTTCTCGAGCGCATGCACCAGGCAGGCGTGGCTCACCGGAACTTCCACGGCCGCAACGTGTGCGTCCTTTTCGAGGAGCGAGTGCGAGCCGAGATCATCGACTTCGGAGGCGCTCGCTTCCAGGCCGAGCTCAGCTTCGAGGAGACCAAGCAGATCGACCTTGACAAGTTCACCCACGTGGTCGAGGGGGCGAGGAAGCTGCTCTCGCGGACCCTCTCGCCCGACGAGGACGACGAGGAGGACGACTGGGCCAGAGAGAGCTTCGTGACATTCAACGACACCAAGGCACACGAGGGCAACGACGAAGACGCGGTCCTCTTCTTGCAGCTCGCGGGAATAATCAAGCGCGATTTGGACGTCGAGAGCCACGACGCCCACCAGGCAGTCAAGCACCGGCGCTGAGAGTGACCAGGGAGTCGTATTAAATATATATCAGGGATTGGTATTAAATATATACCAGGGAGGGTAAAATTATATCATCTAAAAAAGGGTTGCTCAGTTTGGCACTGTGGCCCCTCTTACCACCCTTCGCCACTCAACTAAATCTTGGCTTTTTTTTTCCTTTTTACATCGACAACTGCAAATATCTTGAGTTTCGCTCATTTTGTTTGGGTTTTCCCTTTCCTTTTTTCCTATCACCTCCCTGCAGCAAGTTTTTCTCAAACTTTTACTTTTCTCAATGACCAATAAACTTTAATTTCCTCCTGTTCAGATGCCAACAGCCGGTTTTTAAAATTTTATTTTTCTCAGCCTTCATCATATCATGTTATCTTTTTCAGCACCCAACACTCAAAACCCCAATGATGCATTGGGAAAATAATGAGTTCAAAAACCCAGCTTTGTCCGAAAGGGAAGCTTCGGCTTTCCAGATGTTATTGAGAGAACTTGGGCGTTTTGGCAAGGGAAAATTTTTTTTTATCTCCGTAAATCATATAGTATTATTTTAAAAAACAGCCCAAGATAAGGAAACTCTTTCACATTTTCCACAGTCATTCCATTGATTGTAAATTTCTCATTGTTCTTTCCCGGGTTATCTTTGAATCTTCTATCTTGGTTTTTTTGGGCATTAAGAAAAAACCCCCTTTTCGTTGCTTCTTAACTTTATCTATAGCTGTTTTGTAGTTCATGATACTGCGGAAATCAAAAAAATTCATCTGCGTACCTTAGATTTGGGATTTTTTGTATCCCCAAATTAATTTCCTTCAAAATTCTCCAAGCACCCTCATAATTGTTTCAGAATATATATTAAAGAGTGCGGGACAGAATGCAACCCTGTCGACTCCTTGCCTGACTTGAACCCATTTTTGGAAACCCCATAAGTGGTTCTACAGTTCAGTAAAGCCAACACACACACAACACACCAACCCCCAACACACAACACACACACACCCACCCACAAAAAGTGCTGAGAAAAAAAATTGTAAAGCCCGGCTTTTGGAAAAAAGGAAATTTAAAGTTTTTTGGTATTGATGGAAAAAAAGTTTTGAGAAAGACTTGCGACAGGGGGGTGTGGGAAAAACGAGGAAGAGGCAAACCGAAGAAAGATGGCGAAAACATCAAAGATTTTGGGGTTGCCCATGGTACAAGGGGAAAAAAAGCGAAAGATCGAGTTGAGTGGCAAAGGATGGTAAGGGGCCCCAAGCGCTCAAACAGGAGAAAACCCGTTTTGATATGATATATATATCTTCTTCTTTTAAGGGTGGGTTTCATGTTTGAGGCTGTGGTCACAGCATGATACTTATTGTAGTTTCATGTTGTGATGCTTTGAGTGAGTACGTGGTAGGGCCCCCCTTTTTTTCCACGGGGGAGTGGGTGTTAACTTTTTAGGGAATCATTCTCTTATTTATGGGGGCTTGGCCAGTACTGATTTGGGCTGGCTTGGCCACCCACGGGCTAGGGCAGGCCTCGAGGTAAGTTCCCTCCCAAGGGAAAAAAACGCGCCCGGCCGCGACTTAATTCTCGAATCAGTTCCCCGTGTGACAGTCCGACGCTCTAACATTGGGGCCACCCGGCCCCTTGACGATCAGGGGTTTCCAGATTTTTTTTGGGGCCAATTAGAGCGGTGGTTTGTCTTGCCTTCCGCCGGTTTTTTTTATCGAGTCACCTCCTATTTACCCCGGGACTGACTTGGCTGGCTTGCCCCCCAGGGGGAGGAGGCAATCGAGGTGAAATTTTATCCCCGGGAAAACCGGCCGGGCCGGGACCCCGAACCCCCGAACTCGTGCCGTCTGAAATCGGGGCCACCCCCCACGGGCCCCAATATAATTTTTAAAATTATAAATATAATTTTATATATAAATTTTAATAAAAATTTAAAAAAATAACATTTTAAAAAAAAATAAAAATTTTTAAATTATAAAAATAAAAAATATGAATAAAATAAAAATAAAATATAAATAAAAATAAATAAATTTTATAAAATTTTTTATATTATTTTTATAAAAATATTTTAACATTATAATAATTAATTT
>NC_051426.1:26309144-26343825 GCF_015228065.2 Penaeus monodon
ATATAATAATATATATAAAATATATAATATATACTATATATATATACTACATATATATATATAATTATATATATATATATATATAATATATATATATATATAATATTATATATTGTTTTATATATATAAAATTTTTGTGTGTGTGTGTAAATTTTCCCATATGCGTGTGACTGTGTCTTTGTATGCGTATTTGTTGTGCGTTATATATTACATACAATATTATATTATATATATATAATATATATATATATATATATATATATATATATATATATATATAAAATATATATATATTATATTTATATGTGTGTGTGTGTGAATTTCCATATGCGTGTGACTGTGTCTTTGTATGCGTATTTGATTGTGCGTATATATATATATATATATATTAAATTATATATATATATCTATGTATGGGGTTATGTGTGTGTGTGTGTGTGTGTGGTGGGTGGTGTGTGTGTGTGTGTTTTTGTGTGTGTGTGTGTGTGTGTGTGTGTGTGTCTGTGTACGTGTATGTATATATGTATATGAATATATATAAATATTTTATATATATATTAATATATTATATATATATATATATTATATACATATATATATATATAAAATATATATATATATATATATATATATATATATAATATATATATATATGAGGCCAGCCAAGTGGTTAGAGTATCGGACTCAAGCCTGTCACGACGGCAATCTGAGTTCGAGGGTTCGAGTCACCGGCCGGCGCGTTGTTCCCTTGAATTGCCTACCTAGCCACTGGGTGGGCAAGCCAGCCCAAGTCAGTGCTGGTCCTAAGCCCGGGTAAATAGACAGAATGGTCACCTAAAAGGTAACACCGGCGCTCTCCGTGGGAAGGAACTGGGGACCCTACCACGTACTCACTCCAAGATCATCACAACATGAAAATTACAATGAAATATCATGTTGTGACACGGCCACTCAAACATGAGCGTAAAAAAAAAAAAAAAAAAAAAAAGAAGAGAAAAAAGAAAAAAAAAAAAAAAAAAAAAAAAAAAAAAAAAAAAAAAAAAACAATATAGATATATTATAATATATATATAAATATTATATATATATATATATATATTTATATATATATATATATTATAATAATTTATATATATGTGTGTGTGGGGTGTGTGGGGTGTGGTGGTGTGGTGTGTATGTGTGATGTGTGTGTATTTATATATATACATAAATATATATATACACACACACACATACCGTATATATAATATATATATATATATATATATATATTTTATATATAATATATATATATATATATATATATATAATTTTACATATATAATATCTATAAAATATATATATATATATATATATAATTTTATATTATTATATATGTATGTATGTATACATACACATCGTCCTGGGTATGACGTTAAACTGCATCCCCCTGCTGCCTTGTAGGGTATGCCTCTTCGGGCAAAGGCTAGGAGAAGGGTAAGGCCTATTCAGGTAAGAGCTAGGTCCACCGCCAACATCTGTGGTGGCGTCAGGAAGGGCATCCGGCCTTAATACGAAACTGCCAATCTAATAATATGATGTGGATAAAATCAGAAGATCAGCACCGGCGACCCATGATTAACATGGAAAAGACCTAGCCACTGGGTGGGCAAGCCAGCCCAAGTCAGTGCCGATCCCAAGCCCGGGTAAATAGAGAGGGTTGGCGTCAGGAAGGGCATCCGGCCATAAAAGATATCTGCCAGAACCTGATCAAATGGCGACCCCATATATGAATGGGATAAAGCTAAGAAGAAGAATGCATACACACACACACACACACACACACACATGTATATGTGTGTATATGTATATATATATATATATATATATATATATATATATATATATATATATTAAATATATTTTTTTTTTTTTTTTTTTTTTTTTTTTTTTTTTTTTTTTTTTTTTTTTTTTTTTTTTTTTTTTTTTTTTTTTTTTTTTCAACTGCCATTCATTCCACTGCAGGAAATTTTCCTCTCTAAATTTTCATTACTGAGAGGTTTAGGGCAGTGTCCCCCCTTGCCTGATTGGATGGCCCTTTCCTAAAAAACCGCGGTTTTGGCCAGGCGGGGGATTTCCCCCACGACACATTCGCTCAAGGGAATGTCTTTTTCTAGTAGGCAACGGGGGTAAAAAATTTCCTTCCCCCAAGGGAACAAGGCCAGCCGGTGACTCGAACCCTGAACTCAGATTGCAGTCTGACAGTCTTGAGTCCCGATGCTCTAACCACCGGCCACCCGGCCTTTTATATTATGATATAGGTATGGGTGATATATATATTTATATATAATAATATATATATTTTAGCCCGGGGTTTTTAAAGAAAAATAAACTGCCCCCCTAGGGTGCCCTTGAAAAAAGGATGCACCCTATTAGCTCCCTATCCGGGTTGGGTAAAAATGTCGGCACAGGGCAGTGGATATTTTTTGAAAACACCTTCAGTTCTCTGATTATGGTTTCCCCAAAAAATAATATGTCTGGCGTTTAATGTAACTGTTTTAAAAGGGGCAGAGAAGTTCTCCTAATTAGTTGGAGACGCGAGTTGAGAAGGAGCCTGGGGGATTCCACTCAACTTTTTTTTCCCCCTGAAAAAACCTCTAACCAAGTTTTAAATACAGAACGATAATTTCATCCACATCGCCCGTCGCGTGGGTTAAAAGGGGCGCTTTAGTAGTGGGCCCCCAGGCTGACAATGTTAAATAGCATCGGGAAGACAAAGAAGAAAAAGAAAACAGGTCCAATTAAGAAACACTTTAAAAAAATCGGAACGTGGAAAAACGAAAGGAAAATGAAAGAGATGGGTAAAACATACGCTGTAACAAAATGGATAGATACAACCAAATACTAGAATCAGGGGGCCCAAATTTGGAAAATTTTAATGGAATTTCAAACTAAAGAAAAAAAGGGACTTTTTTTTTTTCGGGAAAAAAGAAAAAGGAAAATTATAGTCCGGAGTTGCTAGATTCTCACGAAAAAAGGCAAATGCCTAATTGGGTAAACCCCCAAATAAATGATGTTTTTTTAAAATCAGAAATACAAGCAAAACCCTCATAATATTAGTATCAAACAATGTAGCCCCCAAACCAATATTGAAAAGTATAAAGAAAGGAATTTTTTTATAACTCTCTCCAAGATATTTTTAGACACAACCCAAACAGAGATGTAAAAATAATATGGGAGACCTCAACCCCAAAAAAGTGGGGAAAAAAAAAAATTAAAAAAGACCCCCGGGGGAAAAAATTCGGCCTTGGAATAAAAATGAAAGAGGAAAAGTTTTATAAAATTCTTGTACAAAAATTTGTTAAGCCAATACTTTTGTTCCAACACCCCCCCAAGACACTTTCACGGGTTTTCACCAGACAAAAGAACACGAACCAAAAATTGGACTACTTTGGCTGAACCAAAAAAATGGAAGGTTGCATAAAAAATTCAAAAAAACAAGACCGGTGCGCTGCAACAGTGCCCACCAATATAACTACGATTTTAAAAATAAGACTAAAAAAAGATGGAGCGTCCAACACCACCTCTAAAGCTCGATCAAAACTTTGATAACAATTACAAAATTTGCAGGCAAACAAATTTTGAAATACCAATCAATGTGAAGTGATAAAAAACACCAAAGGTTGGGGGGAAGAAGGAAAAGAACTTTTGCTGAGCACTTAAAAAAAAAACTATCGCCAAAAGAAAAAGAAAAATTTCCCCTGGATATCTGAAAAAACACTAATGAAATTGAAAAAGAAGTGCCTAAAATAAAAAGGTATCAAAAACCCAGTTGAAAAGAAATTTTACAAAAAACCAAATAAAAAAAAATTTCAAAGTTTTGCGACAAGTAAGGAAAATTTTAAAAAACATTGCCAGAGAATTGAAAAAATGTTCATCAATAAAAAAATAAAGAACTTCCAAGGAGTACGAAACATCACAGGGGAAAATTTAAAACCTACAAGGACACTATCAAAACTGAAGATGGATTTGTTTAGTATAAAAAAGAAGCAAAATAGAGGAATCAATATTTTTCCCCAAATTATACAAAAAGAATAAAAATCTAACAACAACATTTTTGACCAATGACAGCGAGGAGAACCCCCGCCCCTGGGACGAAGGTTTTAAAAGCCATAAAAAAAAGTAAAAAAATAACAAACCCCCGGAAAGATGAAAAAAACAGCAAAACAATTTAAGATGCTGGCGAAAGTGTTGAAACTTCTTCTACAAACCTGTAAAAAAATATGGAATGAAAGAAAATGGCCAGAAGATGGGTAAAAATCAGTTTTACCCCATACTAAAAAAAAAGGGGAGCATCCAAGCAACAATATAGGACAATTGCCAATAAGTAAAAAGCAGCAAAATTTTTTTGAAAATTTTTTGCTGAAAGTGAAGTTTTAAGTTAAGAGGGAAAAAAGCAGACGAAAAAGCAGGTTTTCGCCTGGAAAAGGTCCAGAAAACCCGATTCTAAATTTTAAAATTTTCATAGAGAAAAAAAGGAAATCAAAAAGACCCATTTCCCGTGTTTATCGATTATGGAAAGCTTTCGATACTGTTGTCACGAATCCTTGGGAAAAACAGTACGATATGAAGTTTTTCCAAAACACATCACCAATTAAAATTTAAAAAACCCTTTTATGACCAACAAAAGCAGCGTAAAAACCCCTTAGGGTTAAAAAGAATGGTTCGAAATAAAAAAGGAGACGACAGGGTTGATTTATTCCGCACCTCTTTAATATATATTCTGAAACAATATGAGAGGGTCTAGGAATTGAAGGAAATGTGGATGTGGGAGGATACAAAATATCAAATCTGAGGGACGCCCCATGATATATTTTGATTTCCGCAGTATCACGAACTACAACAACTACTAGATAAAGTTTGAGAAGCAAGCGAAAAAAGGCGGTTATTTTTTTAAAGCCCCCGAAAACTAAGATCAGAAGATTCAAAGATAACCGGCAATGAAAAAATGATGAACATGTTCAATCAAGGAAGATTGTGGAAAATGTGAAAGAGTTCATTACTTTGGGGTGTTTTAACTAATACTTGATGATTCACCCGGGGATAAAAAGAAGAAACCATTTCCAAAAAACGCCAAGTTGCTCTCAAAACATCTGGAAAGACCCCAAGCATACCTTGGACAAAGCTGAGGTTATTGAACCATTAGTTTTTCCCAAATTTATATATGGTTCGAGTGTTGGGGGTTGAAGTAGATAGACAAGGGGAAAAAAAAACAATAGTTTTTAAATGGGTGTTACAGACGAGTATGCGTATTACTGGACAGAGAAGAAGACGAATGATGAAGTGCGGGGAAAAAAATTGGTAAAGACCGACTTTTTGGGCACTGAACAAGAGGAAATTAAAGTTTATTTTGGTCATGTAATGAGAAGTAAAAGTATTGGGGGAAAAAATTGCTGACAGGGATGGGGATAGGAAAAGGGGAAGAGGCCCAACAAAGACAAGGGTGGCGACAATATCAAAGAAATTTTTGGGTGTCGTGGTATAAGGGAAAGAAAAAAGTTTTAAAATCGAGTTTAGTGGCGAAGGATGGGGAGAGGTCCCCGGCTGCTCAAGCATGAGATACCCTTTTTTGATTGATTGATATATAATATATATATATTAAAATTTTATTTATTATATATATATATTTGTACATATATACCGGGGTGGACTCTTAACAAAAGGAAAATAAAAATTTTTGGGTTTTGTGATAAGAAGTTAAAAGATTGAGAAAGACTTTTGACAGGGAAAGGTAATAGGAAACGAGAAGAGGCAAACCGAAGACAAGACGAGCGACAACATCAAAAGATATTTTAGGGCTGTCGAGGTAAAAGTGGAAAAAAAAGCGCAAGACGAGTTGAGTGGCAAAGGATGGTGGAGGAAACCAGGCTGCTCAAACGTGAGCATACCCTTTTTTGAGATATATTGATGGTGAGATATATAATTATATATATATATATATAATATATATATATATATTTATATATATATATTTTATATATATATTTAAATAATATTATTAATATATATATATATATATACATAATATATTTATTAAATATAAACATATGTGTGTGTGTGTGTGTGTGTGTGTTTTTGTGAATTTTTTTTGCATGTATATATATAAATATATATTATATATATATTATATATATAATATATTATTATATTATAATATATATATATATATATTATATATATAACATATATAATATATATATTAATATATGTATATATTTAATAATATTATATAATATAATATATATATATATATATATATATATATATATATGTAACCTATAATTCCTGAAATATTTGTGTTTCTGTCCGCGTGTGCGTTTGCAACTGCTTACAAAATGCGTTCGAAAACTTTTTTGCTCACAGCCAACCTCTTTACCGAAAGTCATACCCCCCGGCGCTTCCCTCGAAATGCTCATTCTCGCCAAGAGACAGCAGAAAAGCTCACTCTCAAGGCCCCGAGTCCGGGAAGGTTTCCTGTGCAACCAGTTATTTTGCAAGCAAGTGCTTTGCACCCGCTTGCCTTCAAGGGGTAGTGAAAGCAGCAACGCACGCAGCGCTCGCAATTGCAACATGGCGCCCTCGATAAAGTGATGCAGAAGCGGAGACGCTCGCCCTCGACCCAGCGCGACGAGTCGGCACAGACCGTCGTCGGGAGGGAAGGCGCCGCCGAGGAGGACTTTGTCCCGCCGTCATGCCCAAGGGCGCCTTCGCCTTCAGCGACCTCAAGCAGCGCAAGGCCGAGCGCAAGGCGCAGCGGGCGGCAGAGCGCCAGCAGTAGCAGCAGGCGAAGCAGAAGTAGGAGTAGCCCCTCGTCGTGAGCCGGGAGGAAATGGCAAAGATCCTGGCGGGCAACCCCGAACCCCGAAGGAGGAGGAGGAAGAGAAGAAGAAGAAGAAGAACCAGAGACAGCGGAAGGCGATCCGCAGGCAGCACGAGCAGCCAAATGGTGGTGAGCTTTCGCCTTTCCACCACGGCAGACGCGGCCCAGCGTCTTCCACCAGGCAGACGGGCCCAGCGTCTTCCACCACGGCAGACGAGGCGGAGCTTTACTTTTGTTTTTTGGTTTCAGGGGAACCTTTTTCTGTTTCAAGATTAAGGATTTTGGTTGTATAGAAATAATGAATAAAAAAAAAAAATATATATATATATACATCATTTAAAGTTTCCCGCGCGTGCGCGCGCATGTGTGGTGTATAAAATATGCGTGCCTATGTGTGTGTTTGTGTATCCGTGGTTTTATATTTGTGTGGTTGTGTGTGTATATTGTGTGTACGTGTGCATGCGTATATGTGTGTGGTTCGTGTGTGTAAAAGTACGTATATATACATACACACACATGATTAGGAAGGGCATCCAATCACGCAAGGGTGGCACTGCCATATAACCTCTCAGTATTGAATTGAGAGAGGCCTGCAGTGGAATGTTTTTGTTTTGTCAGCCATTTAGGGTCTTTGTTGGACGTAGGCCTTCCCCAACTGTCTCCATTTTGCTTGGTTTCATGTTTGGGGAGTTTGGGCCCTACCCCACCGCGCTGGCCCAGTGCGAGTTGGCAGTGGAATGAATGGCTGTTAAAAAAAAAAAAAAAAAAAAAAAAAAAAAAAAAAAAAAAAAAAAAAAAATAAAAATATATAAAAATAATATATTATATATTTTAAAAATATATAATATAATATAATATATATCGGAGGGGCGCGCCCTGGCACGGTCTGGGGAATAGAGGGCCTCCAGCAAGTGGAGGGGCCCTCCTGGTCGCGGGCATGCCGGTTACACCATTGTGAGTCGCTACGCCGGCGCCACGCTCTATGAGTGCGTCAGGGAGAAGCTTCTCTCCTGCCACCAGCTGGAGGACGTCCTTCAGCAGCTGCGTGCCGTTCTCGAGCGCATGCACCAGGCAGGCGTGGCTCACCGGAACTTCCACGGCCGCAACGTGTGCGTCCTTTTCGAGGAGCGAGTGCGAGCCGAGATCATCGACTTCGGAGGCGCTCGCTTCCAGGCCGAGCTCAGCTTCGAGGAGACCAAGCAGATCGACCTTGACAAGTTCACCCACGTGGTTCGAGGGGGCGAGGAGAGCTGTCTCCCCGGACCCTCTCGCCCGACGAGGACGACGAGGAGGGGGGGACCTGGGCCAGAGAGAGCTTCGTGACATTCAACGACACCAAGGCACACGAGGGCAACGACGAAGACGCGGTCCTCTTCTTGCAGCTCGCGGGAATAATCAAGCGCGATTTGGACGTCGAGAGCCACGACGCCCACCAGGCAGTCAAGCACCGGCGCTGAGAGTGACCAGGGAGTCGTATTAAATATATATCAGGGATTGGTATTAAATATATACCAGGGAGTGGTATTAAATATATATCATCATCAACAACGGTATGCTCATGTTTGAGCAGCTGTGGACCTCTCTACCATCCTTCGCCACTCAACTCAATCTTGTGCTTTTCTTTCCACTTGTACCATCGACAACCTGCAAATATCTTTGAGGGTTATCGCTCAGTCTTGTATTCGGTTTTGCCTCTTCCTCTGTTTCCTATCACCATCCCTGTCGGGCAAGTTTTTCTCAATACTTTTATTTTTCATCACATGACCAATAAACTTTAATTCCTTCCTGTTAAAAGATGTCCAACACCCGGCCCTTTACAATTTATTTTTCTCAGCACTTCATCATATCATTGTCTATCTTCTTCAGCACCCAACACTCAGAACCATATGATGCAATTGGGAAAACTAATGAGTTCAATAACCTCAGCTTTGTCCGTAAGGTAATGCTTCGGTCTTTCCAGATGTTATTGAGAGCAACTGTGGCGTTTTTGGCAATGGTAATTCTTCTTTTATCTCCGGTAAAATCATCATATGTATTATTTTAAAACAGCCCCAAGATAAGTGAACTCTTTACATTTTCCACAGTCATCCCTTGATTGTAACATGTTCATCATTGTTCATGCCGGTTATCTTTGAATCTTTATGATCCCTTTGGTTTTCTTGGCATTAAGAAAAAAAAAGCCAGCCTTTTCGCTTGCTTCTCTAACTTTATCTAAATAGCTGTTGTAGTTCAGTGATTTCGCTGGCAATCCCAAAAATATATCATCTGCGTACCTTAGATTTGTTATTTTGTATCCTCCAACATCTACAGTTTCCCTTCAAATTCTCCAGAGCACCTCTCATAATTGTTTCAGAATATATATTAAAGAGGTGCGGAGACAGAATGCAACCCTGTCGTACTCCTTGCCTGACTTTGAACCATTCTGGTAACCCATAAGTGGTTCTTACAGTTGCAGTCAAGCACCACACACACACACACACACACACACACACACACACACACACACACACACACACACAATAAGTGCTGAGAAAAATAAATTGTAAAGACCGGCTGTTGGACAAAAGGAAATTTAAAAATTATTGGTCATGTGATGAGAAGTAAAAAGTATTGAGAAAGACTTGCTGACGGGATTTGGTGATAGGAAAAGAGGAAGAGGCAAACCGAAGACAAGACTGAGCGACAACATCAAAGATATTTGCGGGTTGTCGATGGTACAAGTGGAAAGAAAAGCGCAAGATCGAGTTGAGTGGCGAAGGATGGTAGAGAGGTCCACAGCTGCTCAAACATGAGCATACCGTTATTGATGATGATATATATATCTTCTTCTTTTAACGGTAGGTTCATGTTTGAGCCGCTGTGGTCACAGCATGATACTTAATTGTAGTTTTCATGTTGTGATGCTCTTGGAGTGAGTACGTGGTAGGGTCCCCAGTTCTTTTCCACGGAGAGTGCCGGTTGTGTTTAAATTTTTTAGGTAATCATTCTCTCTATTTTTTCCGGGCTTGGGACCAGTACTGATTTGGGCTGGCTTGGCCACCCAGCGGCTAGGCAGGCACTCGAGGTGAAGTTCCCTGCCCAAGGGAACAACGCGCCGGCCGGCGACTCTAATTCTCGAACTCAGGTTGCCGTCGTGACAGTCCGACGCTCTAACCATTGGCCACCGCGGCCTTGACGATCATGGGCTTCCATGATTTTCTTTTGGGAATTAGAGCGGTGGTTTGTCATTGCTTCCGCCCGGTGTTTTATCGGAGTCACCATCTCTATTTTCCCGGCAATGACTTTAGCTGGCTTGCCCACCCAGTGGTAGGTAGGCAATCGAGGTGACGTTCATTGCCCAAGGGAACAACGCGCCGGCCGGTGACTCGAACCCTCGAACTCAGATTGCCGTCGTGACAGTCTGGAGTCCGACGCTCTAAAACCCTTTTGGCCACCGCGGCCCCCGATAAATATATATATATATATATATATTAATATAATATATATAATATTATAATACATATATAATATAATTTTATATATATATATATATTTTAAATATGAAAATATATATCATATAAACTAATATATTCCATAATATTTTTATTTAAAAATATCTCGGGGAGGGAGGGTGCGGTCGCCCCTTCTGGCCACAGGTCCGTTCGGGGGAATAGAAGGGAGGGCGCTTCCGCAGCAAGTTGAGGCCGTCCCTGTCGCGGGCATGCGGGTAACAACCATTGTGAGTTCGCTACGGCCGGCTCCACACGATCTATGATTGCGTCAGGGAGACTCTTCTCTCCCTGCCACCCGGGGCGGTGTTGCAGCTGGAGGTACGTCCCCCCTTTTCGAGTCAGCGTGCGTGCGCGTTTCCGGCGGCATGCACCAGGCAGGGCGTGGCTCACCCGGAACTTCCCACGCGAGTCCGGCAACAGTTGTTTGACGTCCGACTTTTTCGAGGAGCGAGTGCAGCCGAGATCATCACTTCGGAGGCCGCATTCGCTTCCAGGGCCGATCTCAGCTTCGAGGTAGACCTAATAGCTAGGATCGACCTTGGGGTGGGGTTTGGGACAAAAAAAAAAAAGTTTCGACCCACAGTGGTTCGATGGGGCAGGAAGCTGCTCTTCCACCCGCAACTCGCTCTCGCCCGACGAGGGACGCACTAAGGACGACCTGGGCCATAGAAGTAGCTTCGTGATCATTCACGAACCACCAAGGCACACGAGGGGTCAAAGCGAACGAAGTGTACGCGGTCGCTTCTTCTTGCAGCTCCGTCGGGAATAATCGGAAGGCGCGATTTTGGACGGTCGAAGCCACGAACGGCCCACCCAGGGCGAGATCCAAGAGGCACTGTCTGCGCTGAGAGTGACACGGAGGGAGTCGTATTAAAATATATAATCAGGGATTGGTATTTACATATCTACCTTTTCTAACAAGGGAGTGGTATTACTATATAATTGCATCATCACAAACGGGGTATTGCTCATGTTTTGAGGCAGGGGCTGTGGACCGACTTCGCTCTCCTACTACCATCCTTCGCCACTCAACTCAATCTTGTGGGCTTTTCTTTCGCACTTGTTACCATCGACCAACCTGGCAAATCTCTTTGATGTTATCGGCTCAGTATAGGAACCGATGCACAGTGGGGTATTGCCAGGGTTTGCTCTCATTCGCTCTGGTTTTCCTATCACCGTCTCCCCCTGTGCAGCATAGTTTTTCTGCAAATTCTTTACTTTTTTCATCACGATGACCAAGTAAACTTTAATTTCCCTCCTGGTTTCAAGATGTGCGCATACAGCCGGTCTTTACAATTGGATTTTTTCCTCAGCACTTCATTCATATCATGTGTCGTAATCTTCTTCAGCACCCAACACTTCGAGAACGCTAATAGGAATCGCAATTGGGAAAACTAATGAGTTTTGCGAATAACGGCTCAGCTTCTTTGTCCGTAAGGTAAATGCTTCGGTCTTTCCAGATGTTTATTGAGAGTCAAGCTGTGGCGTTTTTATTTTTTGGCAATGGTAAATTCTGCTTTTTATCATTACCGGTGAGACGTCATCATGTGTTATTTAGGTTAAAAACAGGCTCCAAGATAAGTGAACTGCTTTCCACATTTTCGCACAGTCATTCCTTGATTGTAACATGTTCATCATTGTTGCAATATGGGCCGGTTATCTTTGAATCTTCATGGATCTTGTTTTCTTGGCATTAAGAACGGAAGGCCAGCCTTTTGCGGGCTTTGCTTCTCTAACTTTATCTAGTGAGCGCTGTTTGTAGTTTCATGATACTGTGCTGGCTAATCAAAGACTTATATCATCTGCGTACCTTGATTTGAATTATTTTTATCCTCGCTCCGAACATCTACCAGTTCGCTTCAAAATTCTTCCGAGTAGCACTACGTCCTCAATAATTTGTTTTCCGAAAGATATAATTAATGAGGTGCGGAGACAGAATGCAACCAATGTTCGTAACTCCTTGGCCTGACTTTGAAACGGCATTCTGAGTAACCGCATAAGTGGTTCTTATGGACAGTTGTGGCGTGCTCAAGCAACGCACACACACACACGCACACAAAACACCACACAACAGCCACAACACACACAGCAGCACGACACACACAATATAGTGGCATGAGAAACAATACAATTGTAAGACGGCGGCGACTGTTTGGACTAAAAGGAAATTAAATTTATTGGTCATGTGATGAGAAAGTAAAAAGTATTTAAGAAAGACTTGCTGAGCTAGGGATGGTGATAGGCAAACAGAGGAAAGAGGCATAACCGAAGACAAGAACTGAGGCGAGCAACATCAAGGGAGTATTTGTACGGGGTTGTCGATGGTACGTGAATAGCAAGTGGAACAAAGAAAAAAGCCCGCAAGATCTAAGTTTTTAGTGGAGAAGGGATGGTAGAAGGTCGCACACAGCTGGGCTGGGCCAAAAGAACTGAGCAAATGGGACGCGTTATTAGTGTGATATATATTATCTTCTCGTCTTCTTTTAAACGGTAGGTTTTCTATGGTTTTGAGGCGCGCTGTGGTCACGAGCATGATAACTTAATTGTAGTTTTTCATAGTTGTTGATAGCTCTTGGAGTAGTACGGTGGTAGGGTCCCCACCAGTTCTTTTCCAACGGATCAGTGCCCGGTGTTAACTTTTTTTTAGGTATCATTTCTCTCGTATTTTAATCCGGAGTCTTGGGACCTGTATAGTACTTGATTTGGGCTGGCTTGCCCACCCGGCTGTCTAGGGGCAGGCAACTTAGTCGAGGTGAAGTTCCTCCCTGCCCAAGGGAACAACGCGCCGGCCGGCGAACTCTAATTCTGCGAACTCCGGTTGCCGTCGTGACAGTGCCGACAGGCTCTAACGGCATTTGGCCGAGCGCGCGGCGCTTGACGATCATAGGCTTCGCATTGATTTTTTTCTTGGGCAATTTTAGTAGGCGGTGGTTTTCCCCATTAGCCCTTCCGCCCGGTGTTTTTTTTATCGAGTCATCAGCCATCTCTATTTAGCCCGGCACTGACTGAGAGCGGTCTTGGCCCATCCCATTGGGTAGGTTAGGGCAATCTAGGTGAAGTTTCACTTGCCGGCCATAGGGAGCAACCGCGCCGGGCCGGTGACTTCGAACCCCTCGAAACGCTCAGTTGCCGTCGTGACAGTCTTGGAGTCGCCGACGCTCTATTATACCATATCGGGCCAACCGGCGGCCTCTTCCGATATATTAATTTAGTATTATCACGTATAATATATATCGATTAGTCATATTATATATAAGTATACTAACTAACATATTACTTATATGATACATATATTATATATAAATAGTGAAAATAGATATACATATATTATAACACATACATATATAGTTTCCATATATGGTATAATATATACATATAGCATATATAGATGAGTAGATAGATAGAATTAGATATATAAGAGAGTGTATATTTATATTTTAATAAAGTATATAATATAATATTATGACCCTACTTAGCCTACATATCTGTATATATCTATCTATCTACTGCTATCCTATAGGTATGATATGAAGTATCTATCTATCTATATCTATCTAATCTATATATTATAATATAATAGCACTGAGTATTTGAAATGATATATGTATGTGTATATATATATTGGGCTAATACTGAATACTTTTTTTCCCCCATATTTTATATAAATAATAAGTAATCTACTATATATAATATATATACGGTATTAGATAACGTATATAATATATTATATTTATTAGATGTATTATAAGTTATACCAAGATATATATCATAGTATAATATATATATATATATATATATATATATGGTAGTATATAGTTAATGAGATAATCCTACATTATCTATATATCTATTCTAGTCTCATCTATCTATCTATTATATTAATATATATATTACCATACTATGGAAATATATATGTTATGTGTATATACTATGCACTATAGTATTGTTCATATTTTATAGTAAATAACGAATATATATCTTGATTTATAGATGTAGTTATATATATATTAACTAGTTACTTAGTATATAGATTATATTACTATATATTGTACTATATATAATATACTATATAATAATAGTATAGAGCATCTGCTGGGCCGCGGGGGGCCGAATGGTTAATGATATATAATTATAAGTGTGGTGTGGTGTATATATTTTAGGTTATTAGAGACATATATCGTGAATATATATATTATATAATAACATATATAAGTACTATGAGGGGATACTATTGATATATTATATATATATAACTATGTATAGTATAGTATATACTAGTATATATATATATATAAGTATATATATATACTATAACCTATATATAAGTATAATAGTATATAAATAAATGCATATATATTACCATATTATATATATTACTAGAGCTATAATATACACATATGAATATATCTATACATAATATATAGTATATAAATATATATATTATTACATATAGTAATAGTATGTACTGGTATTATTGTTATGCTATTTATATGAATAGTGATTACTGGCATATCTAAATACATATATGTTAGTAATATATGGCATTATATTCCCTAAGAGCCCGGATAAAATGAGAGAATATTACCTTTAGAAAAAAAAGGTAAGCCACCATGGTCACTGCTCCGTGGAAAGAAACTGGGGACGCCGGCTAAGCCTACGTACTCACTCCAGAGAGCATCACCCCCCCCCCCAACCACCACGTCAGCAACAATAAAGCTACAGTTAGGAGTATCCATGGCTGTTGACGCACGGCGGCTCAGACATGAAACCTAAAACGCGTTAAAGAGAAGAAGATAGTAGTAAACACATATACTATAACACGTACATTTGGGTTAATGATTGAAGAATAATCCTTCTCGTGCTATCCAAATAGACCGTGTTTTTTATATATTCTTTTAAATATCGGACAAAATACCTTCCTATCGCTATTGATCATGATGAAACGCCCCTGTAGTATGGCACCAAAGTCAAAACAGATAAATTTTATTAGTATTCTAGATTGGCTGGCAAAATCGCTTACAATTTCGCAGGTTTCTCGGAATTTTGTTTTCGCTAGAGCAAATTGTAGGGGAACCCCTGGATAATTTTTGTCCGCGCTATATCTATACGAAATAACGTAACAAAGCATCCCTTGGTACAACGTATCTTTTTTCTAGTCCGCGTTTTGGTTTAATACTGGTAAATAACATCTGAAAAATGGTAGGGATATCAACATTGATATTAATATAACGGGATGCCATCCATTAACTGCCAGGTGTATTTCCTAATGCTGTTGTTGGGAATCGAAAATAAAAGGGGTTAATTTTCAATGAATCAGCATATGCTTCCATGTCACACATGAAAAAGTAGCAATTTTTTCAGTATAGCCGCTTTGGTGGCCATGGTAATCTAATGAAATTGTTGTTGTCCTAGAGACATGATGTATGTTTTTAGAGATTTTGTGTATAGATAATCAACGGAGTTGCTGCTTGGTTTCTGAAGAGACGCTGTTTAAGTGATGAAAGCATCGCTTGTGGGGTTGGTCTCAGTCTGATATATGCAAGTTGGCTAATCTACGGAATGAATTTTTGGTTTCATGGTCTCATTCGAAGTGTTAGTAACAAAACTCGCCTGGAAAGAGAAAAAAAAAAAAAATTTGTCCCCACTACCTAATGCGCGGGCACGTCAACATTAAATCATATAAATACCGCATTGCGTTGTAAGGCCAAATCTTAACAAAAAGGTGGCCAAAAAGAGAAAGAGAGGCACCACCAATAGGTTTGGGGCGCACCGTTGGGGGAATTTTTTCCTCTGCCTATCGTTTAACTCCCTAATTACTCTGGGCGATTAAACACTTAAAAGAGTATTTTTGGGAGTCAATCTTTTGATCTCCTGTACCTTTAATTATCTCATTGTATGAAACATGTTTCGCAGCGAAGGCGTTTTTTTTTTTCCTCTTCTAGATGTCCGTACATTTTCGTACGCAGGGAAGGTATAGGGGTAGAGCGGAATTTATTTTTTTCAATTTTTTGTTTTTTTTTGACCCTTGTAATATAATCCCCCGGAGGGCAGATTTTGAAAGCCGAGTGGAGGGCGTTTATTTATTAAAGAAAAAAAAAAAAAAACGATGAAAAAAAATCATTCTCCTGCTATTTTTTTTACCAGCAGCTAAGTCTCTTCGCCCCCTTAAATACGGTATGTAAGTTTTTAGTATTTCTGATGCTCGTTTTTTTTTTTTAATCCTTTTTTTTTTTTTTCCCCCCCCCCTTAGGTTTTCCCTATATTAAGAAAAAAAAAAAAGGCTCTTGCTGTCCGCAAAATATTAAAATTCACGCGATATATTTATCTAGTTTTATTTCTTTTAAATTTCTGCGTTGGTTGAGGGAGGATATCTGGGCGTATTGATTGAAGGCTATGCTAGTTTTTGCCAATTTATACGCTCGGTTTTTTAATTGATGAACTAGGAAACATTTTTTTATGTTTACTCCCGCCTGTAGAAGAGTCCCCAACAGATTGTAGATGCCGTTCAATCTGATACCACGTTTGTTTTTTGTAGTGGAGTACGTCCCCCAAATCTGTCGCTATATCATGGGAAAATTGATCTCGCCCTTTTTATATCTCTTTTTTCCCGGTCCCGCTCGCTTAGGCAAATGAGGGCCGGTTTTTTTCTCTTCACTTTTTTTTCATTTTTTTTTCGTTAATTTTTTTTTTTTTTTTTTTTCTTTCTTTTGTTGTTTTTCATTTTGACCTTCCTCCTGTTATGACCTCCCGCCTCCCCACATCTGAAGATCGTGGTTCGCGAAGGGATTTTCCTTTTTTTTCCCCCGGAACCTAATATCGCCATCTAGCATCTTTTGGATGCCATGTTTTTTTAGATGCGCGAGGTAAAACGGTTTTTCTAACGATGAGGGGAAATACGTTTTTCGAGTTTATTCCCACTTGGAAATGGGAGAAAATAACCCGCACCACGTCGGTGCAATAACAGGACCCCTTTTTTAAATGTTTTTTGGAACGTTCATCGCCAAACCCCCGCCCCTCGGGATAGAGAAAAAAAAAAAGGCGGGGTTTTTTCTTCAAAAAGGATCATTATAATGAATAAAAAAGAAGCTTCCTTCGCGGGAGGATACATGGGGTGGGGGGCACAGCATTCCCTGGCTCCTTGTCTTTTTAGTAAAACTGAAAATTTCCCGAGAATTTGGTTTTAGTGTATATATATAATATTTAAATTTTTTGTCCAGAGCGTGTTTTTTTTTTATCAATCTTATTTAGAGGCGATGTTGCAATTGCCTATGGTTACTGAAAGGTTTTTGGAGGGGGGTCCCTTTCAAAATAAAATTTTGGCGAACCGTTTTTTTTTTTTTTATTTTTTGGGATCTTCTACAGGTTTGATACATACAAAGAGATCTTTCCGTCCTTAAATTAGGTTGAAACCCGGGGATCTGTGGGAGCGTCCGAAAATCAAATTTGTAGTTTTTTTGTGTTGGGGATAGAAATTCCTTAGTAATTTTTTTCAGCAAGTTTTTTTTTGGTTCCGTCGATTTTTTTGATAGTAAACATACAAATTTTGACTTGGTTCTGGAGGACACTTCCAACACTTCGCTATAACAGGAAGAGCTACGCCGTGAAAACCCTTCGGCCCAAGGTATATATATTTTTTTTTTTTCGCTGATATGATAAGTGAAAGTTAGAGCTCTTTAATGCGGCTTTTTCGCTGATATCTTGCCAATAAGTTTTGATCGTTTAATTGCTTCAGTATAATAGGGGCGATAATTGGAAGTGAACTATCTTCCCGAAGGAAAACGGGACTTTCTTTTGAGGGGGAAATGCTCCAAGGCCTATTTCGTGGCAGACTGAAACGGCATGGAAAACTTCCGCTCCCTCCGTGGGCCACCCAGGAACCCAATGATCTGACCTTAAGGCTAGTTACATGGTGTACCTCAATAGACTAAGGAAATTAGTGATTTTCCCTGTGGATTATGTTGATAATTGTAAATTGGTTTTTTTACTGCCATTTGTGTAATTTTAAAACCACCTTGAAACCAAGGGGTTTTTCAGATTCGCCCGCTTTTTAACCTCTTGTTTGCTTGGCCGTGCCTTGAAGACACTGTCGGGGTCTTTTAAGAAAACGAAAGGCTCTTCACGCTCGGCCACGGCCTAAGGTTACAGGTTACTCTCTTCCTCCTCATCACCAATTCGAGCATTTTTTTTTTTTTTTGCTCTATCCTTCCGTAAGGCCAGAATATCCGTGACGGACAGAAAAAAAACTGGCTGGAATGAGGGGAACCTCGCTGCTATTAAAACTAATTGGAGGAGAAGGCCGTACTCGACCCTTTTTTATTTTATTAGAAAAAAAAAAAAGTGGGTGAAACGAGCTGGTACGAAGGGCAGAACCTATTGTAGGATAAGTAAGTGTGGATTTTGCGTTTTTTTATATCGGCTACGAAGTTTTTGATATGAATTGTCCTTTTTGTGAATTTGCTCATGACGCCCTTAAATTAAAGATTCATTTTCTGTTTCCTGTTTTTTCCTTTTGGCGCATACATTGTTGTGTTTTTTAACACAGAGTTTAATGGCCGCAGAATACTCCTTTGATCTTTCACTAATATCCTTGTAAACAAATTCAAGAGCAAGGTTTGCTCCCCGACGCTCATGCCAATTGCCTTCGGAGAGTAACTTTAGCGCGCGTCGGCCGCGCTCCCGTCGGGGCAATACTTTTTGAAAGGCAAGGAAGATTAAATTAATTTTCCGAGTTTGAATGAAATTGAATGAATGAAAAAAAATTGAACCCTTACATAATTTAGTCAAGAGGATCACTATCAATATCACCTAGTTCACAATTTTCTTCGAGTGGTTTTATACTCTATAACAGATCATTCTGTGTTAGTCCCCAAGATTGAACTCATTTCGAATTTACTCGAGCTTGGTGAATTACTGCTTTGGCCTAATGGAGGATCTCAGGTATAATAGTGCAATATAGATTTGTTCGAGGGTAGAGGATATTGCGCCGGTCCGAAAGTCTTCCGTATTCCTAAATGAGGGGTCCAAAATATATAAAGGTTTAATTGTGTTTACGAAAGCGCTTTTGATATGTGTTTTTTTTTTTTTATTTGGGTCAATTAAATCAGATTGATGCGCAAAAAGGCGATTGTATGTTTTGTAATATACGCCCTCTGTTTTTTCCAATTCTTTGAAACCATGAACAATTATAAGTTTGGGAGGGGCGAGGTTAAATTAATATTCACCCTTGTCTATGAGTAAGGGTTTCCATATACCATCCCCACAGAGCTTAAAAAACGAAGTCCTTAAACACCGTGGTAACCTCATGCCGTATTTTGGGCTCCGTCCCCCCTAATTATCTACTCGCAGTGTTCCCGATTACTGCAATGAATGAGAAATAAATGATGTACTTTCTTTTTTTGATTGTGTGTTTACTGGTAAAGCCTCCAGGACCATGAAGAAAAAAAGTTCCTTATCTGAAAACCGTCATGGTAATAAAAGACGAAGAATACACTTTGCTGTGTTAACGTCCCCCCACCAAACGTGGTATTGGCAGTCTATTTATGCCTAGTTAGCTCCGATGACTTCGCATGAATGAGTTTAAGTGCTTCTCCGCTCCCCGCAAAGGTTATGAGGCAGTTTTTTTTTTTTTTATATCTATTTTATACTTGACTTCTTTGAATACTACCCACTGGGTGGGCAAGAGCCAGCCCCCAGAGTCCAGATGGGGACGGTCTCTAAGAATTTGGGTTAAATAGAGTAGGGTGACTCGAGTAAAACACGCGGGGGCGGAAGGCATAGAACGGCAAAACCACCGCTCTAGAATTGGCCAAGAAAAATCATGGAAAAATCGGCCGACGGCTCCGGCGTCCGGGCAAGGGCGAAAGTGATTTGACCTCGGGCCCCCTCCTGGCCACGTCGCCTCGGCGTGAGCCCCGGTCGGGCTTCCCTAGGGGGAGCGGGCACCGCAGAAACTCACCGCCACGTGGGGCGCCAAGAGACATAATCCAGATGGGCATAGCCACTCTGCAGTCATTGACGCTTTCTCCCTCGACCGTTTATCCTGTGGCGTGGTCCACAATTGAGGGTCGTACGTTTCAGCTCGCTTCCGCCCGGACGACTTTCGAGGCTGCTTGGCACTGTCGCGGGCCCATGGGGTCTGCCCCGACCCGCCTCACTGGCGGGGGCCGCGGCTTCCGCTTGTTTTGCCTCGACGTCCCTGGCGCGGCAACCTTCGAACGGCCCCTCGGCGGGGCCGGGAGTGGGACGCCTCGGCCTCCGTGGCGAAAGGCGCACTCCTGGCTGGCAGCGGAATTTTCGGTCTTTGGGTTTTTTTCGCTCGGCTTTGACATCGCTTCCTCGTCCCCGCGAGCCCAATAGCCAAAAAAAAGAAAATTATATATACGAATCAATATGTGGGGTGGTGGTGTGGTATGTTGGGCGGTCCCCTTTTAAGTCGTGAAGATTTATTTTTGCTTTTGTGATGTGTATGTATGTGTGGGCGTGTTTTTTTTTATTTGTTTGTGTGTGATAAAATGTTGTGTTTTTTTTTGTATGTGTTATGTTGTACTTGGTAATCTGTCCCCCTGTGTGCAATGTGCGTGTTTGTGTTAAAACTTGATGTGCGTGTTTTTTATGTAGCGTTATGTGTATGTATGGTTTGTGTTATTTGTTTATCGCGTGTGCGGACGTTGCCAACGAAGAGAGGAAAGGGAATTAGGAGGAGGGGATGTAGCAATGTCCCTATAATCCCAAAACATAATATATTATAAATTGCGTGTGGTGTGTGTGTGTTGTGTTGTTGGTGGTGTGTGTGTGGTGTGTTTGTGTGTGGTGTGTGTGGTGGTGTTGGGTGTGCGTGGGCATGCCCGCCGCGTGTGTGGGGTGAATTTAATATATTGTATATTCTTCCTATGGGTCATTCTGTGGGTTACGTATAGAGCGCGCATGTATATATGTACGAGACACAATATATGCATGTAGTATATTGAAGGAGTATGTTGTCCTGTATGCGCATGGCATGAGGCATCGACTAGATAGGGAGCCCCAACGTGGCTTCTCCTCCACGACCGAACTCGCGGATCCTGGCGCGGGTGGAATGGGGTAGGGGGGAAGGAGGGAAGGAGGGGAGGGAGGGGGGCCAAGGCAAAGCTCGGGTCGACTCGAACGGCTTTTGTGGCCGGCTTGTTCCCCCGCCGACCATCCGAATTCCGCCCTCTCTGGTTTGACTTTACTTTTCGCTGTCTTGTTGAATTCGTATCTTTGTCGAAATTTTCGAATTTATTCGTTTTATTTTTTAACATTCCGGTAACGACGTTTTCCAATGTTTTTCTTTTCTTTCTTTAGTTATTTTTTATCTAATTTATCTATTTCATCATCATCATTATTTAATTATTTATTATTATTCTTATTATAGATATTTATTTATTTATTTTTTATTTTTTTTGTTTTTTTTTTTATTTATATATATATATAATATATATTTTTTTTAAGTACGGGCCTCGGGTCGCGAGCTGGTGGTCAGTAAGGTTATAGCAAAAAAGGATTTAAATGTAAGCAGTAAATAATATGTAAAGTGATTGTACAATGAAAAATGATTATATGCTTATTGTAGCAAAAAAAATAACATAGAATAGAGAGAGAGGGAAGAGTAGGTTTGGGAAGTGGTACAAAATAAAAAATAGAAACATTAATAATATGAAATGTTTACAAAAAAAACAAAAAAAATCGTTTTTTCGGCTGAATTTATTATCTACAACCTGTATTCAGTATTTACTGACTTGTCTCCTCCTCTCCTCTCAGCATCACACACACATTACAGGCGCATCACACCACACAACACACATACACCCAGCACCACGACAGCATACACACACACCCCACACATTACACGACAACACAAGACCCACATAACACACACAAAACACACCACGACATATATAAAATGAAATAAAAGATATATATTAATATATAGTATAATATATATCATATATATATATATTATATATATTATCATAATATATATTTATATATAAGGGGTGCCGTCGGTTGGCCGAATGGTTTTTAGAAGGGGCGTCCGGACTCCAGACTGTTTAACGACCGGCATTATCTTGAAGTTCGAGGGTTTTCGAGTCACCAGGCCAGCGGCGTTTGTTCCCTGCAAGGCACTTCAAGCCTACGATTGGCCTAACCCTACACTGGGTGGAAAAGCCAGCCGGGCAAGTCCATGGCTTGTCGAGCCCGGATCAAAATGAAGAAGAGAATGATTAATCCTGAAAAAAAAGGTAACACGCGGCCACTCCATTCTCGTGGAAAGGGAAACTGGGATACGGGCCTAACCATGCGTTAAAAAGCTCACGTCGCAAGAGCGCAAATCCCCAAACCAATTGAAAAATAACTACCAGGTTTAAAGTATCATGGTTGACCAAGGTCGGCCTGAGACCATGAAACCTACCGTAAAAAAAAAAAAAAACAAAAAAAGAAAAAAAAAATTGTTTAATATACTATATATTATATATTATATATATATATATAGTATATTTAAATATATATATATATGTATATAATAGTATAGTAATATCGGTAAATGAAAGGAAACTAAAAGTTTATTGGTCATGGCGATAAAAGTAAAATTATTGAGAAAAACTTGGTTTGACAGGGATGGGTGGTGTTAGGTGAAACAAGGAAGTTAATCAAAAACCGCGAAGAATACCAAGACTGAGGCAAAAAGAAAAAAGAAGACAACATCAAAGATATTTTGCGACCTGTCGATTGGTACAAGTAAGGAGAGATAGGAGGTGGAAAGAAAGGCGCAGGATGCCGTTGAGTGGGTCGAAGGATTTGTGATAGGTCGCACGGCCTTGAGCATAACCGTTTTTATTGGATGATGATATATTATACTATCATAATATATATATATATATAGTATATATATATATAAATATATATATGATAACTATATATAGTAATATATAAATATAAAATATGCATGGTGGGGTTTGGTGTGTGGTGTGGTGTGTAAATAGATAGATAATTGGAAAAAAAAAAAATAGAGTTTATAAGCAAAACCATCACATTCTAAGATAGATTAATAAAAGGAATTAAATCAGCAAGCAAGTCTTTGGTCGGCAGTTTTTTTTTTTTTTTTTTTTTTTGACTTATCACACACACAAATAGTTGTGCATTACTGTTATTGCTCCAAACTGCGTTCCATTTAATAATAAGTTAGATGTTCAATATGTTCAATGTTCAATATGTCTGTAACTGATTTGTCAGCAGAAAGTGATAATGATCCAATTTTAATTTTTTTCCTAAACATAAGCGGAGATGCTTAATGTTTGGAAATTGGAATTTTATCGCGTTATTCCCCCTCTCCCTCTCTCCTCTCCTCTCCTAATTTATCCATTTCCTCTCTCTCTCTCGCTCTCTCGGTCCTCCTCATCCGTTCTCTGTTCCTCTCTCCTCGTCTCTCATTTCTCCTCCTTTTGCTTCTCTCTCTCCTTTCCATTTCCTCTTCTCTCTCTCTCATCCTCTGTCTCTCATCTCTCTTCTCCGGCTCCTCTCTCCTCTCTCTCTCGTCTCTCTCTCCTCTCTCTTTTCTTTGAATCTCTCTCTCTCGTCCACGTCTCCTCCGCTCCTCTCTTCTCTTCTTCTCCTCCCCTCCATCCTCCTCTTCCTCTCTCTTTTCTCCTTTTCTCTCTCTCTCTCCTCTCTCATTTCTCTCTCTCTTCTCTTTAAATCCTCGCTCCCTCTCGATCTCTCTTCCTCTCTCTCTCTTTCCCTCTCTTTCCTCTCTCCCTCTCCTCCCTCTCCTTCCTCCCGTCTCTCCCCCTTTCTTCTTATACCGCGCTCCCCCCTCTCACTTCAACTTCCCCTCTTCTCGTCCACTCTCTCCTTCTCTCTCTCATGTCGTCCTTCTCCTCCTCTCTTTCTCTCTCCTCTTTCCCTCTCCGATCCTTCCTTCTCCCGCTCTCCCCCCTCCCCCTCGCTTTCTCCCTCCCCCCCCCTCTCCCGCTCTCCTCTCTCGTCCCCCTCCCCTCTCCCTTCTTCCCCTCCCCTTCCTGTTATCTATTCCTTCCCTCCCTCTCCCCTGGCCCCTCTCTCATCTCTCTCTCCTGCCTCTCTCGTTCTCTATGCTCTGTCCCCTCTCCGTCTGCGTCTCTCTCCTCTCTCGAGAGGTACTCGTTCTTGTTCTCCCCTCCTCTTCTCTCTCCTCGCTTCTCCCATTTCTGTTCCGCTCTCTCGTCGCTTCCCCTCTCTGTTGTGTGTGTTTGTGGGTGGTGTGTGGGTGTTTGTGTGGTGCAGCGGGTCAAGGGGCGATTCCGTAATAGCAAATCTTGCTTCCCCTGCGTTTTTTTCAAATCCCTCGCCGCCAGTTGGGGAATGGTTTAAAACCCGCGGCCCCCTTCCTTGTCACAAAGCAGGGGTCAGTTTAGAAGCAAAAATGAAAACAGACAGTATGTCCACACTAAAGGATATCCATTTGTACGCAAAATGGAAAAATTCCAAAACGCAAACTTTTAAGCCTTTAACCTTTTTCTCTCTCCATCCTCCCCTCCTACTCCTCTCGCACCCTCCGCCTCCCCCACCCCCTGGTGCCTTCCCCTTTATTCCGCCCCCCTCATCCGCCTCGCTCTCTCTATCTTTCTCTCTCTCTCTCCTCTCTGCGTCTCTCTATATAATATATAATATATTACATATAATACATATTATATTATATAGTATATGCGTTTTTTTCTTTCTCTCTCTCATCCTACTCCTCTCGCTCCTCTTTCCTCCCCGTTTCCCCTTCCTTCCTCTTCTGCTATCCTTCCCTCTCTCCTCTTCTCTCTCTCTTCCGACTCTCTTCTCTCTCTCTCGTCGCCGCCCTCCGCTCCCTCTCTCCGATCTTCTTCCTTCACGTCTCTTCTCTCTCTCTCGTCTCTCTCTCATCTACGCCAATCTCCCTCTCCCACGCCTTCTCCGATCCCTCGCTCAACCTTTTTTAATCCTTTCTCCCCCTCTTCCCTTCCTCTCCTCTCATTCCGCTCCGCTCCGCTCGCTCTCTCCTTCTCTCCTTCAAATCTCCTGGTCGTTCCTCGAATCTCTCTCGGTCCTTGTCTTCTCTCCTCGTCGAGTCTGTCCTGTCTATCACCTCTCTCCCTGTGGCCTCTCCCTTTCTTCTCCTCGTCATCTCTCGTTCACCTCTTCTGTCTCTCTCGAAAGGGGGACTTCTCCCTTTAGTACTCCGTTCTGGCAGATCGTCGGCATGAAAATCGTATTTCCGCTGTAACGATCACTACTGAAATTACGTTTCATCCAGCTTCTGGCCTCGCAGGGGCCTGGGGGGGCAGTCACCGAATTTTTTACGATTTCTTACGAATTTTTCGTACGAACCTCGCCTCGTATTCGGCCAGCGATTTCCCTTGGGCGTATGGGTTTTTGGCTAAAGGTCTTTTTTTTTTTTTTCTAAAACACGTTACAATGTTGTTTTTTTACATATAATGTTCGTATGGTTTATGTCAAGATCTTTTTTTTAAGTCAGCGGTTTATCAATTTTATTATTATTGTTATTGTGCCATTAATTTATTATTTATTTAATTATTATTTATCTTAAGTTACTATTTATTATTATTATTTTATCAGGCAGGCATTAATTTATTTTGCTGAAAATTACCTATCAACTGTTTATTTAATTACTAGTGTAATTTATCACGGCGACATAATTATCACCATCATCCCCACAGTAACTTCTCCATACGGCGAATGTTACTTATCCTCATCATCAATTTCATTCATTAAAACTATCTTGCTTATCAAACTAATTGCAAAGTCCACACTTTTCGCAAACAAATATCTGTAAACTCCACAAACTCCATAGATTCGTGTGTGGGGGGGGGGGGGGGTTCATCCGTTTCGAATAATTCCGCTCGCCGAGTTTTTGAATCGAGCCGGAGTTTTTTCGAAGGCGTGCGTGGGAAGATTACCCGAAGAGAAGTGTCAGGAAGAAAGCGCAGGGTTTTTACTGTATGCTGGAGGTAAATCGGAAATACATTAAAATTTCCTTCTCGTTGCTTGGGTTAAAAATATAGATGAGTAATGGTAAGGGGAAAAAATGTTTTGTTTTACGAAAATAATGGGTATACATGGGTAGATGCGAATAACAGAATATCCAGATGGCAAAAATTGAAGGAAATTATATTGAAAAATCATTTTTTGTTTGCAGATAAACATTTTTTACTTTTCTTTAGCTTTTTTTCCTATAATATTGTTTTTCTATTTTTGCTTGTAGTTTTTTTTGGTTTTCTCCGCGAATTATCATATCATTTTATAATATTTGGTTTGTTTTTTTTTTTAAAGATAACACTGTTGAAAAGGTCTGGTTCCAGCACGATACTGTGGAAACAATTATCTAAACTTCAAAGCCGTCGCCAACAACGCTAACTTAATGGACCTGCTTTTTTTGTGAAAGACGCGTTTGGCCACACTGAATTGAACACGTAAAATGCACACATTTACTTAAAGCTTTCCAGGCACAAAACTTTTTTGAAAAGCCCAAGGAAAATTACATTGTATGCTTATACTTTTTTTTTTCACATATACATATGCATTTTTTAAAAAGCTCATCCCATAATGAAAGGTGGGCATCACGCAACCAAACGTGACGCAGACGAAAATGATGCCATTTACGACCAAAACTTTTTAATTTAAGTGTGATGTCGACGCAAACCATCGAAAGTTAGGTCCGTTTTTCTCCTCTTAATTTGGTCGCTTTCACCGCCGAGACTGGAGTCCATGGAGCGAGAATACCCAGAGCCTGAGAGGACCTAAGTTTTTACATAATGGTGGTGTAGAACAATGAACGTTGATTATAAATCTATAACTTTTGTTTTTTCGCATGAATGGTTTTCCACTTTGTGGGGGGGGGGTTTTTTTTTTTTTTTTTTTTTTTTTTGATTTATTTTTTTTTAAAATATGGCCAACATTACGTTTGAACCTTTTTGATGGGAAGTGACAGGAAGCAAATTGGGCGCTGTTTCCTGATTGAATTAGGCCTGTAATTGTTAAAATTTAACTTTTGATTTATGAATGTAAACGGTTTTTTGCCTTTGTCAGGTAATGAATTAATACCATAGATGCATCTATCTTCATATATGGGATCATCGCCTAGGGGGCACTTTTTTGGCTTTCATATTGATTCATGATTTTTAGGGGCAATTTGAATTGTCAATTTTTATAAACCCTGATTAGGGAAGTAAGCATATAAAGTAAAGTAAACACTTGAAAAAGTTTTTTTTTTTGTCCTTATTCCGTTCCGGCATGTTATTGTCATAATAATAATTCAAAGTTTCCATCGACATTCTCGAGATATTGCGTGCCAAGTTTTCACCCGCCCGCAGCATACCACTTATGTATATATAACACCTCTGTGTAACCCTAATCATACATATTAACTCCACCCATCCCTTTTAATTAACGCGAACACTGTTAAAATAACACGGGCTCAGTTTGCGGCCCTTGATTAAAGTCTTAATATTTTCTTAAATTAATATGGTGAACCCCGGCGATGAGGTTTTTTTTTTCCCTAAGTTAATGAAACATAACCAGTTTTTTTTTTCATTATGATAGCAATGTCGGCAGGAAGATAATATAATGGCTCAATTTATAATGTATTCCCTTAAATATTGTGTCCTGGAATGTGTGTTTTGTTTAATCTTGGGCTTTAAGCATTTTTCCCCACTAGATGGAGGTTTAGACTAAAGTCATGTCAGAATGGGCAGGATTCTCATACTCATATTTTTTGATTTCATCATTTTGTTTAATTATTTGCCCAAATAAAAAATCGAAAAATACCTCCTGCTTGCATCATTTTAGCCCATGCAAACATTTGGGGCCACAAAATGCAATTATGTTTGTCATGATCAAATAAAAACAGAGTAAATAAAAAATTATAACAAGAAAATTCCATTTTTTCTGGTCTCGCTTATCTCTGGTTTCTTTATATCTCTTTTCGAGTTCCACAAAATCTACTGAATACGAGAGTAACAGTTTTTTTTACTATTTTTTACGAATTTAATATTTTATGCACTAATCTTTGAATTCCATCAATCATTTTAAGGACTTTTGTGTCCTTTTCTTTTTTTAGAGTATTGGTTGTTACTTTTAGGAAGTCTTTCATTTTTGGGCATAATTATACCCATATGGCAATTATTGTTTTTACATTAGAGAAAATTAAATCAGTTAAAAATTTTTTATTCTTAGTTTTCTTGAGGTTTCCTGGTTTTTATTCGTTATGGTCTTTCCGCTGCAAAATCTTTGTAATGGCGGGCGGTGTAATGTATACTTTTTTTTTTTTTGTTTTTTGAAAGATTTACGGCAGAAAAATGTAATGGTGGTATATTCTTTTCCCCTCTCCTTCTTTTCTTCTCTCTCCCCCTGTCCCTGCTTTGTCTCCTTGTCCTCGCTCCTCTTTATCCTCTTTTTTTCTTCTCCCCTTGCTTTTCTTCTACCTCCCTTCCTATCGCCCTTCTCTTTTTTTCTTCTTTCTCTTCTCCCTGTCCCTCTCCCGGGTCAGAATATGAGTTCCGTTCAAGTTCATTATCGCTTCCGAAGTAGAATCTCTGTATGCAAGACGAGTAGAATCTGATCCTCTTTATATAGAGAACATCCAGGGAACCAAATGGCAGTAGTCATCGCTGATAAAAACTATTTTGCTTAGACAAAAATAAAAGAAAAGTAACAGCGTTGTTTCAAGGATGAAAAAATGCCCAGATTAGCGACGCAGGTTCATGAATTTTTAATTTTGAAAAAATGAAATGGAACCCAAAGGGTCAATTGGGTGATTAGGTTAGCAGTGTCAATTGGGTATAATTAAAATGCACTAAAAAAAAATTATTCTACCGTTTTTTTCTTCTTCTTTTTAAAGATATCCAATCAAACGGAAGAATCTTCCTATTTCCCTATTTTTTTTGTTTTTCTTTCTTTCTTTCTTTTTTAATTTTAAAACGGCAAAATGATCGAACTCGTTGATAAAATGGCGGGGAAAAAACGCTATACTTAAAAATATGTTAAAATGATTGAAATGCGAAAAGACAGTGGTAATAGAAAACGGATTGTTTTACTATAAGACATTCTTGTGAGGTTATAGACTTTCAGCCTTTTAGAATTTCAAAGTAACGTAGCTATATCGGGGTAATTAAATAAGGTTTAACGCTTATTTCTCTTCTCCTTTGCTAACCAAATTAATGCTATTGGTGCAGGTAACAGTATTATATTGAGCTCATTTTGCACTTAAAGTAATAATGTAATTTAACTATCACATTTTTACAAAACGCCATACTGACATACCCAGTGCTAATACTGAAATATAATTGAATTAGAATACAGCAGTATTTTTTGTCATGTTATCGTACAAATTATGCTTTGTGTCCTGTTCTTAGTTTTTTCTGAATTGTCTTTTATCGTGTATTTCCACTTGCCTTTTTATCTCATGAACTTTCACAGATCTTACTCCATTTTCAGATACGTGGTTTAAACTGAAATCAAAACTAATAAAAAACATCGGAGGTGAAATGACGAATCTTGTCAATAGTTTACTTCAGAGGAAAAAAAAAACAATAACTATTTATTTTTCAATAAATTTGACAACAGAGATTAAATATGATGAGTAAAGTGGTGAAGATGGTGATAAGGATGATAATAATAGTGTATTAACACTAGATGATATATATACATACGTGTAATAGTATATTCATCATAAGAAAGACTTAAAAAGAACTTAAATAACAAAATCATACATTATATTCACCAGTATCATCACTATCTCCTACTTCCTTAGGGGTTTCAATATATATTCTCGATGGACAGAATAAAGAATAAACCGTTTATAAGGCAGCCATAAAATAATCACTTAGTGTCAACAGATCTCACCGTAATTAGCGACTTCTAGATTTATTAATTACAGTGCCGCTATTTCATTCCTTTCATGAAATGTAAATTCATGATATAGTGGACCTTTCCCATTAACCATCAAATCTTGAAACACCAAATTGATAATCATATCTGTTGTAATCTCATACATTTATTACGTATATAGACAAATAATACACACACACACACACACACACACACACACACACACACACACACACACACACATATATATATATATATATATATATATAATAATATATATATAAAATATAATATATATATATAATATACATATACACCCCATATGTATACATATATATATATATATATACATATATAACTATAATACATATATATACGGAAATATATAATTATATAATTTTAGTATATATTATTATATATATAATATATACATGTATACATAAAATAATATATTATAAATATATATATATATCTATATATATCTCTTATATTTTATATACTATATATAGATATATCTATTTAATATAGTATATATATATTATTGTATATATATATATATATATATAATTTGTATATATTATTATTTTACGATAATATAGATATAATTACAAAAATATAGATATATAATATATTTTATATAATTTATTAATATATATAATTATTAAGCCATTTATATTATTATACAATTATAATATAACTGTAATCTATAATTTATAAAAAATCTAGAAGTTTATATATATTAACTTATACTTTAATTTATTTTTATTTATATATATAATATTCTTTATTACTTATGTATATATATATATAATATATAATATAGATGATACTAATATATATTACTATATTATATATTTATTTTGTTTATATTTATTATTAATTTATCTTTTTATGAAAATATATTATATATTAATTATCATTATCGTATTAATACTCTTATTATTATATCTTACCATCTTCTCTATATTTATCTCATATGTATTTTCTATGTTTGTTATGTAATATTTTTATTATATTATTTTTATTTTTATTTTTCCTCTTAATTAACTATATATTTTCTTGTTTTTGTGTTTGTTTTTTGTTTTGTTTCATTTTGTTTTATCTAAATATTATTTAATTTACAGAAATTTTTGATTATAAGTTTCAAATTTGAGGTTAATGGGAATCACTATATATAATTGAATTTTTAAAAAATAGCCGGACTAAATTAATAAATCTAGAATCCCAATTACTAACGTTCACAGTATTTTTTTATGGTCTTATAAAAATTTTTTTTATTTTCAATATTATTAAACCCCTAAAATAAATTAAATTTTTATAATTATTTTTTTATTTAAATTTTTTAAGTCTTTCTTTTATGTATCTATTAATTTTAATATATTTTTTAATAATATATTTTATCCCTTTAATCTTAATTTTATTTTTATTGTTGTCAAATTTATTGAAAAATAAAAGTTATTGTTTTTTTTTTCCTCTGAAGTAAACTATTGACAAGATTCGTCATTTCACCTCCGATGTTTTTTATTAGTTTTGATTTCAGTTTAAACCACGTATCTGAAAATGGAGTAAGATCTGTGAAAGTTCATGAGATAAAAAGGCAAGTGGAAATACACGATAAAAGACAATTCAGAAAAAACTAAGAACAGGACACAAAGCATAATTTGTACGATAACATGACAAAAAATACTGCTGTATTCTAATTCAATTATATTTCAGTATTAGCACTGGGTATGTCAGTATGGCGTTTTGTAAAAATGTGATAGTTAAATTACATTATTACTTTAAGTGCAAAATGAGCTCAATATAATACTGTTACCTGCACCAATAGCATTAATTTGGTTAGCAAAGGAGAAGAGAAATAAGCGTTAAACCTTATTTAATTACCCCGATATAGCTACGTTACTTTGAAATTCTAAAAGGCTGACAAGTCTATAACCTCACAAGAATGTCTATATATGTAAAACAATCCGTTTTCTATTACCACTGTCTTTTCGCATTTCACATCATTTCAACATATTTTTAAGTATAGCGTTTTTCCCCGCCATTTTATCAACGAGTTCGATCATTTTGCCGTTTAAGATTAAAAGAAAGAAAGAAAGAAAAACAAAAAAAACTAGGGAAATAGGAAGATTCTTCCGTAGACTTGGATATCTTTAGAGAAGAAGAAAAAAAACGGTAGAATAATTTTTTTTTAGTGCATTTTAATTATACCTAATTGACACTGCTAACCTAATCACCTAATTGACCTTGGCTTCCATTTCATTTTTTCAAAATTAAAATTCATGAACCTGCGTCGCTAATCTGGGCATTTTTTCATCCTTGAAACAACGCTGTTACTTTTCTTTTATTTTTGTCATAAGCAAAATAGTTTTTATCAGCGATGACTACTGCCATTCGGTTCCGTGGATGTTCTCTATATAAAGAGGATCAGATTCTACTCGTCTTGCATACAGAGATTCTACTTCGGAAGCGATAATGAACTTGAATCGGAACTCATATTCTGACCAGGGAGAGGGACAGGGAGAAGAGAAAGAAGAAAAAAGAGAAGGGCGATAGAGACAGGGAGGTAGAAGAAAAGCAAGGGAGAAAAAGAGATAAAGAGGAGGAGACAGAGACAAAGAGACAGGGAGAGAGAAGAAGAAGGGAGAGAAAGATATACCATACACTTTTTCTGCCTTAATCTTTCAACAAACTATACATACACCGCCCCATACAAGATGCAGTGGAAGACCATACGACTAACCCAGACTCAAGAACTAAGAATAAAATACTGATTTAATTCTCTTAATGTAAACAATAATGCATATGGTATAATATGCCACAATGGAAAGACTCCTAAAATAAAATACCCATACTCTAAAAAAAGAAAGACAAAGTCCTTAAGATTATGGAATCAGATATTGTAAATATTAAATTCGTAAATATTTAATAACTGTACTCTCTTATTCAGTAGATTTTGTGACTGAAAGAAGATATAAGAACAGAGATAAGGAGCATAAAATGGATTTTCTTGTATAATTATTTATTTACTTGTTATTTTTTCATGAACATAATTGCATTTGCAATGTTTGCATGTGTAAAATGATGCAAGCAGAGGTATTTTGTATTTTATTTGGCAATATTAAACCAAAATGATGAAATCAAATATGGTATGAGATCCTGCCATCTGACATTCGACTTTAGTCTAACTCCATTAGTGGGAACTGTAAGCCAGATTAAACACAATACCAGACACAATATCTTAATGGAATACATATAAATGAGCATTATATTATTTCCTGCCGATGCTATCATAATGAACTGGCTTATGTTCATACTTAAGGGAAACCTCATCGCCGTGTTACATATTAATAGAAATATTACAGAACTTTAAAGCCGCAACTGAGCCGTGTTATTTACAGTTCGCGTTTAATTAAAGGGATGGAGTAATATGATGATAGGGTTACACAGAGGTTATACTACATAGTGGTTATGCTGGCGGGTGAACTGCACGCAATATCTCGAGAATGTCGATGAACTTTGAATTATTATTATGACAATACTGGAACGGAATAGACAAAACTTTTCAAGTGTACTTTACTTTATATGCTTACTTTCCCTATCAGGGTTTATAAAATGACATTTCATTGCTAAATCATTATCAATATTGAAAGCAAAGTGCCCTAGGATGATCCATATATGAAGAATGATCATTGTATTAATCATTACCTGACAAGGCAACCGTAATCATAATCAAGTTAAATTTAACATTACAGTATTCATCAGTAAACAGCCCAATTTGCTTGTCACTCCCATCAAAAGTTTCACGTAATTTTGCATATTTTTAAAATAATCAAAACTAAGTGAACCACTCATGGAAACAAAGTTATACGTTCATAATCACGTTCATTGTTCTACACACATTAAACTTGGTCTCTCAGCCTGGTATTCTGTCCATGACTCAGTCTCGGGTGAAAAGCGAACCAATTCAGAGAGAAAACGACCTAACTTTGATGTTTGCGTCGCATCACACTAATAAAGTGTCTGTAATGATCATTTCGTCTTGAAGTGTTGCGTGATGCTTTATTATGGGATGAGATTTTTAAAGAATATGTTATATGTGAAAATATAAGTTACATGTAATTTTCCTTGGGATTTTCAAAAAAGTTTTGCTTGAATTTAAGTAAATGTGTGTTTACGTGTTAATTCAGTGTGGCAAAGCGTCTTCTCACAAACAGCAGGTCATAAGTTAGCGTTGTTGCGACGGTGAAGTTTAGATATTTTTCCAGTATTCGGTGACAGACCTTCAACATGTTATCTTTAAACAACCAAATATTATAAATTATATGATAATGGAGAACCAAACTACAAGCAAAATAGAAAACAATATTATATGAAAAAAGTAAGAAAGAAATGTTTATCTGAACAAAATGATTTTCAATATAATTTCCTTCATTGCCATCTGATATCTGTTATCGCATCT
>NC_051426.1:26343925-26350033 GCF_015228065.2 Penaeus monodon
ATTTTGGGAATCCTTTTCTTTTTTCCCCGCCCGCCAGGGTCCGCGCTGGCCGCCACGCGCGCCGACGCCTCCGTTTACGCTTTTGCGGTACGCGGGGGAAAGGGGTGTTAGGGCCCGGGGATTTTTTAAATATAATAATATTATAAAATTATATAAAATATAAAAAAATTTTTTTTTTTTTTTTTTTTTTGGGGGGGTTATTTTGAATTTTGAGTTGAGGTTGGGGATTTTTTTTCGTTTTTTTATTTTTATTTTCTTTTTTTTTTTTTTTTTTTTTTTTTTTTTTTTTTTTTTTGGGGGTTGGGGGGGGGTTTTTCGTGAGGGGAGGGATTCTTAAATTGGGGGGGGAATTTTTTGGGTGGTTTTTGGTCAAAATGTTTTTTCTGAGTATTTTTTTTCGGTTTTGATAGTTTTTTTTGGATGGGTGTGCTTGGTTTGAAAAATTTTGGCCATAGGGATTTATGATTTTTTTTAAAGGGATTTTGGGAGGGGAGGATTTTTTTTTTTTTTTTTTTTTTTTGGGGGGGGGCTGATTGAAGTAAAAACAGGATTTAAATTTGGTTTTTTTTTTGGTCATAATTCTATTATTCAGAATTTTTAAGTGTCGTCACATGTTCACGTTTGATACTTTTCAAAAATTTTTAAAGGGATTCCTAATTTTACTAATCTATTCTAAAATAAGAACATTTTATTTCTATCATTTAATTTAGGAACATTTACCCAAAAGGGATCATAAAAATCCCAAAACCCTTAGAACGTGAAAAAATAATTAATAATAAAATAAATAATAAAATAATAAAATATAATAATAAAATAACTAAAAAGAAAAAAAAAATAAGAAAACTTGAAGCTAATGATGAAGAGGAGAAATAAAAAAAGGAAAGGGAAGAGAAAAAAGGAAGAAAAAAGAAGGAAAAAGAAAAATGAAAGCCGAAAAGAAAATTAAAGAAAAAAGGAAATGGAAACAAGAAGACAAAAAAAAAAGGGGAACAAACAGAAAAAAAAACAGAAAAAAAAAAAAAAAAAAACAAAAAAAAATAAAAAAAAAAAAGTAATAATAAAGTTTGTAAAAAAAACAAAAAAAAGCGTCGCCCTCTCCCAGAGCCTCTCCGAGCTTACCAGCTCACTGTGGGGTGGTTTTTGGGGTTGGGGGGGGAGCGGCCGGGGCGAAGCCCTCCGTGCGGGTGAGCTCCTCCACCTTGGAGACGGCCACCACCAGCCCTTTTCCTTTTCGCTGAACAGGTGGCGCTGGCGTCCGGGCCGTCGTTAGGGGAACCTTTGTGCCGCGTCGCTTCCACCTGGGGGGAGGGGGGGGTGATAGGGGGAAAGGGTAACGGGGGGTTGTGTGATGTCCTCATTCATTTTTTTTTTGTTTGTCTGTTGTCTTTTGGTCTCGGTCTCTGTCTCTCCCTCCCTCCTTCCTTCCAAACCTCCCCTCCCTCCTTCCTTCCTTCCCACCTCTCCCTCCCTCCCTCCCTCCTTCCCAATCCTTCTCTCCCTCCCTCCCTTCCTCTCCCTCTCCACAGCACAGCTCCTCAAAACCTCGTATTTTTCTTTCCCGGAACCGCCCGAGCCACCCCACGACCCCTCTCGCCCTCAAACGCCCGTCGATGGAATGCAGCGCAACCTAACAACATTAAGGTAACCCAAATAAGGTGTTTAAGGAATGTCTTACCAACCTCCCCCCCCCCCCTCCCCCCAAATACCCTCTACCTATAATACCCTCGCCCCCCCCCCCCCTCTTCCCCCTCCAATACCCTCAAACCTACAATACCCTCGCCCCCCCCCCTCCTCCTTTTCTTCTAGTCTGATACCCTAGCACTCACTTCCTTCTCGCCAGGCTAATGGCCTTACTCTCCCCCTTTCTGCCCTCTGGACTGACAACCTGAAATTTCCTTCATTTACTACGAGACGCTCAACCTTTCTTCCCTCCAGCATTTTACCTTTACCTCCCTCCTTCCCTGCCCCCCCCCCATCCCCCCTCCCCCTCCTCCTCACGCAGTCCCCATACCTCCGCCCTCCTTCCTCCCTCACCCCCATTCTATTAACTCGCCCTCCCCCTCTCATTAATCCCATTCCATCCCCACCTTAACCCTCCACCTTTCCCCCCCTCCCTCTCCCCGTCCTCGTTCCTCCCTCCTCCTCCCCCTACCCCTCCCTACCCCCCATTCTTTCCCTCCCTCTCCTCCCTTAACCCCTCCCTACCCCCCCTCATTCTCTTCCCTCCTTCCCTCGCCTTCTGCGGCAAGTGTGAGCAGGCCCTGATGCTTTTTATGCCCCCCCCTTCCCTCCCTCTCCTCTCCCCCTCAGCGGGAGTGCCACTCGGGTGCCATCGCTGAAGGAGACGGTAATAGGATGTATCACCAACACGGAAGAGCGCCTACCCCCTCCTCTCCCCCTCTCCTCTTCTGCTCCATCTGAGTCGATAATTAACTTCACTGTCGCTGTTTTTGTCTGTTTGTGTCTGTCTTCTGTCTGTTTTTTTCAGTCAGTCTCTCTCTCTCTTCTCTTCTCTCTCTCTCTCTCTCTCTCCTCTCTCCTCTCTCTCTATTCTCTTTCCCCTCCTCTCCATTTTATCCCCTTTCTTTCTGAATCCTTCAACCCATGCGGCTATCTATTAGCCATTTAACATAAAACAAACAACACACAACATACATCACATAACTATTATAATAAACGTCCTATTTATCCCTTGTTCGTAGCTCTGTAATCTGAACCGGATTTGTGAACTATTAATTAAACCCCTTAAAAGCTTTTGATTAAGACCGCGTTCATTCAGACTAGCGAAGCTATCAGTCCGCAATCAATTCCAGTTTAATTACACCTCCGAAGCAGCATCAAATTAATACCAGGCTTCGACACTGAAAAGGCGTTGCGATCCATGTATTTCTATGCATTCGTACCCCCCATTCCTAATCACCTACGGCTAAGCCACGGATATTTTTTTTCAGCGTTGTAATCCTAATTCCAAATCAGCATCACGGAATAAACCTATCCTACTTCATCGTAACCTCATTCCTAATCCTCAATGTGCAACATGCAATTAACCTACTTTTCTGCATCTATAATCCTACTCCTAAGTCTGCAACGTGTAATCCCTCTATTGGTCTATATGCAATTACAATCCCAATCGTATTCAATAACGTGCAATCAACCTACTATTACCCAATTATAATTGCAACACGTAATCCAACTCTAATCTTAATCTGCATTCTAAAAATAATTCACTTGTTCCTCTGCATTTGCAAACCTAATCTTATTTCTCCAATGTACACCCCCCTACTCTTCTACATCTATAATGATAATCATGATCCTGCAAGGTGCAATCCACCCATTCCTCTGCAACACCGATCCTATTCCCCCGTGTTTGTAACCATAATCCCAAGGTATTTTAAGATAAGTAGTACCACTCTGTCTCGATGAAAGTCCTAGTTGGCAACTGCTCAGCTAAGCCCCGCCTCTTTCCCTTCACTCATTGCAAATGTTAACAGGATTTTTTTAAAATCTAGTTCTTGATTTCTTTATATATATATTTTTTTAAAATCGATGTCATTAATGAACCATTTTCAGAGAAAATGTATCGAAAAAGCTAACAGGTTGACGAAGGCGAAAAAGGGGCAGAGCTAATGACGTCATCGTGTTTAGCCAATGAGGGTGCCAGGTGAGATATCAGACATAGCTAGATACATAATTTGTGCAATTACCCGGCAATGTTATAATTCCCAGGAGTAAAACAGAAATTCCACGCTTTTATTTACGATAATGAAGTGTTCCATACCGTAAACAGCTGTCAGAATGCTCTAGGGAACTATTCTCACTTTTACGTTCATTCAGCTAAACGGCAGTGGCGCTACCTACCTCACACATACCTTGCCTATCCCTAATCCTCATCCACCCAATCCACCTAACCACCTACTCCTCCTCATCCCCAGCCATCTCCCTCCATCCCCCTCCCCCCCTACTCCTGCAAGAAACCCACCTGTCCCCTGAGGGCGCGCAGCCTCCTGAGCTTGGCCTCCTGCGCCTCGACCCTCTCCCTCAGCCTCCTCAAGCGCTCGGCCTCGGCAGCCACGGCGGCGGCCCGAGACTCCTGCTGCTTGAGGTACTTGAGGCGCTGCTCCCGGGCCACCAGGAGCTGCTGCTGGGACTCGATCTGTTGCTGCTGTCGGCTAGCCATATCGCGCAGCTCACCCACCGTCAGCTCGCATCCGTCAGGCAGCTGGTCGGGGAGAGAAAGAGGCGGGATTAATATCGTCAGTAAGGGTGACGTTGTGAAGGGGTTATGGTGGGTTCGGAAGGGGTTTCGGTGGGTTGTGAAGGGGTTTCGGTGGGTTGTGAAGGGTTTCGGTGGTTGTGAAGGGGTTTCGGTGGGTTGTGAAGGGGTTTCGGTGGGTTGTAAAGGGTTATGGTGGGTTGTGAAGGGTTTCGGTGGGTTGTGAAGGGGTTATGGTGGGTTGTGAAGGGTTTCGGTGGTTGTAAAGGGGTTATGGTGGGTTGTGAAGGGGTTTCGGTGGGTTGTGAAGGGGTTTGGGTGGGTTTGTGAAGGGTTATGGTGGTTTGAAGGGGTTATGGTGGTTGTGAAGGGTTTCGTGGGTTGTGAAGGGGTTATGGTGGGTTGTGAAGGGGTTTCGGTGGGTTGTGAAGGGGTTATGGTGGGTTGTGAAGGGGTTTCGGTGGGTTGTGAAGGGGTTATGTGTGGGTTGTGAAGGGGTTAGTGGTGGGTTGTGAAGGGGTTTTCGGTGGTTGTGAAGGGGTTATGGTGGGTTGTGAAGGGGTTTCGGTGGGTTGTGAAGGGGTTTCGGTGGGTTGTGAAAGGGGTTTCGGTGGGTTGTGAAGGGGTTTCGGTGGGTTGTGAAGGTGTTTCGGTGGGTTGTGAAGAGGTTATGGTGGGTTGTGAAGGTGTTTCGTGGGTTGTGAAGGGGTTATGGTGGTTGTGAAGGGGTTATGGTGGGTTTGTGAAGGGGTTTCGGTGGGTTGTGAAGGGTTTCGGTGGGTTGTGAAGGGGTTATGGTGGGTTGTGAAGGGGTTTCGGTGGGTTGTGAAGGGGTTATGGTGGGTTGTGAAGGGGTTATGGTGGGTTGTGAAGGGGTTTCGGTGGGTGTGAAGGGGTTTCGGTGGGTTGTGGGGGTTGGGTGGGTTGTGGGGGTGGGTGGGTTGTAAAGGGATTATGGTGGGGTAAAGTAATGGAGAAATGAGGGGGGGATAATGAATGAAGAAACACATTGGTGGTGATTATTATGCAATGGAAACAAAATAAAAGAAAGAAAACAATGAAGGAAGAAAAACGAGAAAAAAATAAATAAAAATAACATGGAAAAAATGAGGAAGAGGAATCAATGAAAATACAGAGAATGAGGTGGATAACCAGAAAACACAAGGAAGAAAAAGAACGAGGAAGAAACAAAATGTAAAACAAAACGTGGGAAAACAAAGAAACGAAAACAAGACGGATCTCACAGATAAAAAACACGAAAATAACAACAAAAACCTATAGCAAATATAATAATAATAATAATAATAATAATAATAATAATAATAATAACAACACAATAATAATAACAACAACAACAATAATAATAAATAACTACAACAACAGCAACAAAAACAACGATAACAATAACAACAACAATAATAAAAAAACATAGCAAGGCCTCCTTCAAACAAGTCTCACATTCGTGCTAAGGAAGCATATCGGGTGTTTGAAGATATCATTCTGGAGGCGGCCGATCAGGGTAATGGCTGCGTGTTATGCCGAGGTATTTTGCCGGAGGGAGCGACTGGGAGGAATATGCGGGTATGAGGATTTGAGGGATATGGGATTGTGAGGAAAATATGGGTATGGGATTATGAGGAAAATGGGGATTGTGAGGAAATGGGGCCCCATTTTCCTCACAATCCCCATTTTCCTCATAATCCTCATACCGCATATTTTCCTCACAATCCCCATATCCCTCATAATCCCATACCCCGCATATTCCTCCCAGTCGCTCCCCTCCGGCAAAATTACCTCGGCATAACACGCAGCATTACCCTGATCGGCCGCCTCCAGAATGATCATCTTCAACACCGATATCTTGCCGATGTGACGGGATCAAATGGGATCTGTGA
>NC_051426.1:26350133-26352633 GCF_015228065.2 Penaeus monodon
AAAAATATATTCCAAAAGGGGAAAACTTAAAAAGAACTTAAAAATAAAAAATCATACATAAAATTCACCAATTCAATACCCTTTTCTTAGGGTTTCAATAATATTCTAAACCCAAATAAAAAATAACTTTAAGGAATAAAATAATCACACAACAAACCCCCCCACCTAAACAACCCAAATTTTTTATGAAATTTTTTCCTTTATGAAATTAAATTATGAATAGTATTTTTATTAAATAAAACTTAAACCCCAAAATTTGAAAACATTTTGGAATTATAAATTTTTTAAGTTTTGACAATAATACAAAAACAAAAAAAAAAAAAAAAAAAAATAAAATATATAAAAATATATTATATAATATATAAAAAAATTTATAAAAAATTAAACATAAAAATTGAAAAATATTTTTATATATATAAAATTTAAATATATCATATAAAACTTAATATATTAAATTTTTAAAAAAAAAAAATAATAAAAAAAAATATAAAAAAAATAAAAAAAAAAAAATAAAATAAAAAATAAAAATAATTTTTAAAATTATATATTTAAAAATGTATAATATATATAAATATATAAATATATATAAAATAATATAAAAATTTTAAAATATATATATATTACTTTAAAATTTTTAAATATTATATTAGAATATAAAATATAATATATAAATTTATATATATATATATTTATATATATATAAAATAAATAATAATAAATAATTTTAATAAAAATTTAAAAAATATATATAATAAAATAATAATATTAATAATAAATTATATTATATATTAAAAATATATAAAATAAATATTTTAAAATAAAATATATTTTATATTATTATTATAATATATAAAATAATAAATATATATATACATAATTTTTATACTTTTTAATATACATATATTTATAATAATATATTAAATAATATTTTAAAATATATACAATTATTAATATTATATATATATTATATATATAATAATATTCCAATATATAATTAATATAATATATATAAAATATCATAAACATATATTTTTTATATATATATAGATATATATAATATGTACTTACATAATAAAATTAGAACAATAACATATACCAATACACCACACAAACATACGACACCACACATTATATATATATATTATTTTTATTATTATATATATATATATATATATTTTTATATTATGTGGTGTGTGTTGTGTGTGGGGGGTTGTGTGTGGGGGTGTGTGTGGGGGTGTGGTGGGTGTGTATGTATGTGTGTGTGTATTGTTATGGTTATGGTGCATATGAAAATATTATATATATTTTACATACAATATATATACATATAATATATATATATAAATTATAATATATATAATAATATATATATATATATATATTTAATATTATATAATAAAGTATATATAATCGTATATTAAATTTTATATATATATATTATAATATATATATAATATATAAAATTATATATTATATAATTTTATTATTTTGTGTAATATATATAAAATTAAATTTTATTAACATACTTTTATAATAGTATATAATATTATATATTATTTTTTATATATATATATAATATATTTTTTATAATACATTTACACAATCCCCAAATATACACATTACACATAACACATTACACATACACACAACAACACATTTATATATATATATATATATATATATATATATATATATATATATATACTTTAATATATATAATTATTTTTAATATATATATAATATATATTATATTATATTATATAAGTGTGGTGTGTGTGTGTGTGTAGTATGGTGTGTGTATATGTGATTGTTTTGTGTATATGTGTATATATATAGTGTATAATATATATTATATATATATATTTTATATTATATATATATATATTATTAACATTTAAATTAAACATATATATATAAAAAAATAAAATATATATATATATATATATATATATATATATAATAAATAAAAATATAAAAAATAAAATATAAAATTTCATTAATATATATATATATTATTAATTTAATTATATATACATATATATACATTATAATAATTTATATAAATAATTATTTTAAAATAATATAATATATTATATTTAAATAATATTACAATTTACATTTTTAATACATATATATATAAATTTATAAAGAATATATAACATAATAATTTTTTAATAAAATATATAAAAATTATAAAAAATATACATATAATATAAAATTATATAATTATATATTTTTATATACAGCCAGGAGTCCTTGGGTACGCCCAAGGGACGGGCAGAATACCTTTCCCCTGGAGACTTTAGAGGCCAAAGCGTGTCGCAAGGCTCGGCTAAAGGGGAATCAAGTCTTGCGTCTTTCCCATGGTGCGTGGGCTCGGACACGTGAGAAGGGACAAGGAACGTTTATAGGAATCTTGCTGAGGGGGTCGAAGGCCTTTTTTTGGAAAGACCTTCGCCCCCGCCTACCAAGCCCCGAGAAAAAAGAACCCTAAGCCCCC
>NC_051426.1:26357633-26392633 GCF_015228065.2 Penaeus monodon
AAAAGAAGGAAAAAATAAAGAAAAAAAAACGGGAAAAAACGAAAAAAAAGAAGTAAAGAAATAAAGGAAAGAAAAGAAGAAAAAAAAACGAAAAAAAAAAAAAAAAACAACGAAGAAAATAAAAGGAAAAAAAACAACCAGTAACAAGTAACTTACTGTACAGATACTGGGAGCATCCGTCGTATCCTTCCTCGTCCTGCTCGCACTTCTCCGCTGCCGTCTCGTGGTCAGACAGCGTGGTGGCGAGGATGCACGCGCCATGCTCGACCAGGAACCTCACCATTGCTACGTTGTTGCAGGAGGCAGCGCAGTGTAATGGGGTCCTGTAGGGGGAGTCGGAAAATATATTTAAAAATGTGTAACTACATATAAGCTAATAAAGAAATAAAGTTTGATTGGAAGAATGAAAGACTACATGAATACTAGTCAGCCTCATCAAAGCTTAAAAAAATAATGAGAAATAATGAGAAATTATCTTTTTCTCTTTTTTTTTACCCAAAAACCCTGCTATACCTCTCCTCTACAACAACAAAATATACCCATTTATATCCATCACTTTTTCTTTTTTTCTTTTATTTCCTCTTACAACCCTACTCTACATTATCCAATTATACCCATTTCTATCCATCATTTTTTCTCTCCTCTTTCCCTCACCATCCATCCGAGTCCTGCGCATTGACGTCACAGCCGAAGGTGACGAGGAACGTGACGATGTCGAGGTGTCCGGCGCAGATGGCGTTGTGCAGGGCGGTGATGCCCTCGTCATTGGCGGCCGAGGGGTTGGGCACTTCCATGGCGGTGCGTTTGACCAGCTCGAGCTCCCCCTCGAGGGCGGCGTCGAGGAGCAGGGCCAGGGGGTCGAAGCTCACCCGACGGGGCACGCGGGAGGAGTTCTTGGTCTTGAGGTTCCCCTTCTTGATGCGGCGGACGATGGAGGTGTTGGTGTTGTTGTTGTTATTGTTGTTGTTGTTGTTATTGTTGTTGAGGCTCGTCGACCCGTTGCCCTTCTCTCCGTCGCCTTCTGCGGGGGTGAATACAGGGTTAATGAAAGATTTGTCGGAAGACATGGTGAATCGGTTAAGAATCAGTCCTAAATATTAAGTTGCTATCCCACTCTTATCAATGCATTTCTTCTCAACTTAACTCCCTTTTTAAAATAGTATTCAAACGCTATCTACGTGTTCTTCACACTTTACAGAAAGAAGAATAGCCTAACAAAGCCCACCTGTATGTCCTTCGATCGGCACCGAATTCGTATCTGCCCCGTCGGGCTGACGGGAGTCGTCGCTGGGAATGTTCCCTCCCGGCGCGTTGTTGTTCGCCGCGTGGAGGTCCTCCTGGCTGCTCCTCTCCTCCTTGGCGTTGTCGATCCTGAGCTTCTCCAGCTCGCCCAGCGGCAGGGCGGGGGGCACCTGCAGGTTGTCCACCGAGTCGACGGCCCCGCCCCTCTCCTTGTGCGCGTCGCCGCCCCCGTTCTCGATCTCCTCGACCCTCCGCCCCAGCAGGTCCGACGGCGGGGTCTCGTCCTCCGGGAACATGAAGTCCGGAGGCATTTCGATGCGGCTGTTGATCGATACGTGCACCTTCTCGCCGCCCTCGCTCTCCGACTTGGCGCTGCCGCTGTTGTTATTGTTGTTGTTGAGGACGCTGTTGGCCACTTTGGAGCGGTTGTTGTCGTCAGCGCCTTCGCCGGATTGGTTGTCAGGGCCAGGGGGCTGCTGCGTGTAAGTCGACATTATGACGTTCTGACTTGCATACCTGCGGGGGAGACGAGCGTGAGTAAAGCTTTTCTCTTTTGCGGGAAAAATCGTGGTCCTTTGTAGGGTTCAGAACACTCAGTCAGAAAGGCTGTTGAACGAACACACGAACAAATAAACGAACAAATAAACACACATACACATACACACACACACACACACACACACACTCTCTCTCTCTCTCTCTCTCTCTCTCTCTCTCTCTCTCTCTCTCTCTCTCTCTCTCTCTCTCTCTCTCTCTCTCTCTCTCTCTCTCACACACACACACACACACACCGATAACAAAACCCCAACAGCATCATCTCCACCTGGGCCTCCCTAGCCGAGCCTCCTCACCTGTACCCTTGCTGGGGTCTTCCCTGAGCGCCGCCGCGAACGGACGTCTGCGTCGCGTTCAGGCTCTCGTTGCTAGCCACGAGGGGGTCTCCCTTCTGGCGGGGGGGAGGGAGCGGCTTGGAAGGTACGACTGGCTTGGGGGGCAGCGCTGGCTTGTTCCGCCCGCCCTCGCTGGCCGCGGGGAGGTCCTCGCTCCCTTCGCCGGCGCTTCCGACGGCGCGCATGTCGACGTCCTGCAGGTGAAGGGGGGGATTAGGATTCAGTGTCCGTGATATTAATTGTTTTATATATATATGTATATATATATATATGTATATGCATATATATATATATATATATATATATATATATATATATATATATATATATATATATATATATATATAATCTTTATTTCCTTAATCGTTATGTTACGTTTATCAAACAAGAATGGCCTAGCCCTTCCTAACTATTCTAGCATTATATCACATATCCAAAATAAACCGGCAAACAATTCACATCAAGAACAGGTCAGAGGTCATCCCCCGAACTGACCTGTGCATGGTGATGAGGCAGCAACAGGGTCCTGCTCTGTGCGTGCGCCGTCACCCCGGGACTCAGCTTCTACAACACAAGCGGTTAGTCAGCACAACAAACAAACTCAGGAGGGTTGCGGGGTTAACGAAATTTCAATGGCGATATATTAGAAAGAAGGGAAAATGGGGAAATGGGGAAAAGGGAAGGGAAAGAGGAAGGGGAAGGGGAAGGGGAAGAGGAAGAGGAAGAGGAAGAGGAAGAGGAAGAGGAAGGGGAAGGGGAAGGGGAAGGGGAAGGGGAAGAGGAAGGGAAAGGGGAAAAGGAGAAGGAGAAAGGAAGTAGCAAAGGCAAAATAAAAAGAAGAAAGGAAAAAGGAGAAAGGAAGTAGGAAAGGCAAAATAAAAAAGGAGAAAGGAGAAAGGAGAAAGGAAAGGAAAACGAAGAGGAAGAAGAAAATGAGAAAAAAAATAAAAAAGGAGAAAAAAGAATAAGAAAAAAGAAAAAAGAGAAACACAAATAATCACAAAATCAAATAAAAACACACGAACACGGTGAGATGTATTTTGAGAAACGTATCTGGTGGGAGTTATTCTAAAGCAGTTTAGTAAGACAGGGGATACATTAGTGCTCCAAATGGTTACATTGTGTGAATACAGAAGCTTAAGTGATGAGATTAAACTAAAACAAATCTACTTATACTGGCAAGAAGTGTCAGTAACATCCATATGATATATATGCAAATGACTCACACACAATCGTTAATATCCCTATGGCTGAAAGCAATATTCCTAATATGTTAAAATCATAAGGAAAACAGTATAACCAAGCCACTTAACAAAAACAAACCTGCTCACTCCCTCAAAAATAAAATCCTCCTCCTCCTCCTCCTCCTCCTCCTTATTAGAACAAACTACAACAAAAAAATATATAAATGTTAGTCAGGAGAAAAAACTCACCTGATTGAAGGAGACAGAGAGGGAGGTGGGGGGGAGTAGGGAGCGAGAGTCCTGGAGGGAATAAACACGGGCGGGGGTTAGTGACCACTACGCTACGCACCGGTTAAGGACACTACGACAGAGTACGAAAGCAAAACAATAATAAAACAATAACATTAACAAAAAAAAAAGGTCATGGGAAATAAAAAAAAAAATAGCAATAAAGATTAATAAATAGCAACAAAGATTAATAAATAGCAATAAAGATAATGATAGCAACAAAAAAACTAATGAACAAACAGCGATGATCAATAAAACACTCAAAGAGCAAGAAAAATAAAGTAACAAACAGAATTCTAGAAAAATAAAATAATAACATGAATTAAAACACCATGCAACCGTGTCTTGTCTGTATGTCTGTCTGTATTCGCGACAGTTCAATAAGCGACCCAAACCGATGTTAATGAACGTCATAATAAAAAACGCAAAAAAGAGACAAAAAAAAGAAAAAAACGAAAAACAACAAAAATAATGAAATGTGTTAGCCAGGCCAAAGTTATCTTTCGCGATGACAAACTGCCGTGTTAGAAGCAGAATGTAAAAGGAAGCAGATAAGATCATTCTCGGCGCAAATCAGGTCTTAAAACTTGACGTTATTCTTATTTCTCAAAACAAAAGATATGAACAAAGAATAAAGGCAAAAAATAAAAATAAAAAAAAAATAAAAAAAATAAAAATAAAAATAAAAATAAATAAATAAATAAACGAAACAAGAACAACGTAACTATCTGGGTTAAGTAAAAAGTAAATTATAAAATAATGCAAAAATACACTTCAAATTGACAAGGTCCACTACATATAAAAACAATCTCAGAATCAATCAAAAACAATGGCAAACTTTACAGGTGGACTAACTCAAGATTCAAGTTGTCCTAGTGAATATTATAACTTCAAACACATGCTAAAAAAATAACTCTCAATCACATGCTAAGAATAACTTCAATAACATACTAAAAGTAACTTTAATTACATGCTAAAAATTAAATTGCAAATGCACGGTAAAAGTACAACTCAGATGCGCTGCTGTACTTGGCTAGATTTAACTAATATTCAACTAAAATAAACACAAAAAATCACAAATATGTTAAATTACATTACAAGGGAAAAAAAAGAACTACAAACACGATTCACAAAAAGGGGAAAAAAAACTAATGATATTTTACAGCAACGTCACACGCTACGGCATTCTCGCACACACACACACAAAAAAAAAAAAAATAAATAAAAAAAAAATAAAAGATAAAAAACGAATCTTCAATGCCTTTTTTCTCTCTCTTCTCTTTCTCTTCTTTACCTGATTTTGCCCTAAAGTTGATCCTCCAAGAGGCTGCGACCGCTGGCTGAACTGCTGTGCTCCCGGACCGTACACCCTGAAGGAGAGGAAAGGACATGGGTTGTGAGTATTTTTCTTCCTTAAGGATATTAGGGCATGGATTGTGAGTATTTTTCTCTTCTTTAAGGATATTATCTTTAAGTATGTATGCTTTAGAAAAGCGTAATAGTTCTGGGAAGCCAGCTGACGGCGGTGACACCCGAGAGCCCTACCTCGGCGTCATCGCAGGGTTGGGGGCGGGCTTGAGGGCGGCCGGCGGCGGGGCGAGCGGGGGCCCCTGGCTGAGGGCGGGTGCGTGGGCGTGGCCGCGGGAGGGGGGGTGCGTGGGTATGCTGTGGACCGTCCTGGTGACCACGGAGCCGTTGACGGGCGCGCCGCCTGCGGAGGTCGTGGCGGCGGCGGTCGTGCCGTTGTTCTGCGCGCTGGAGGCGGTGAGGTCCGGCAGGGCGCTGGGGGGCGCGGTGCCGGTGGGCGTGGAGGGGGCCGAGTCGGAGTCTCCGCCCTGGGCGCTCTTGGTCTTGAAGGTCACGGAGAACTTGGTGTTGTAGGGCAAGGTCTGGTACTTGGGGTCGTTCTTGTTGGGACCAAACTCTCCGAGGTCCTCGCCGGGAGGAAGCTGTCGGCCAAGGCAAGGAAGGTTACCGCCCTGGCGCACGTCCAGAATTTCCAAAATAAAACAAAAGTGAAAACAAAAAAAAACAAAAGACAACAAACGCATACATCTTCCTCACTCACCTTGAGATGGTCAGGGGTGTGAGTGTCATCAGCGGAGTTCTCAGAGTGGATGCCGTCGCGCATGGCCTTCTGCTGCACTGCCTTCAACTGAGCTTGCTTGGCCTGCGTCGGGGCGCGAAGAGAGAGGTCGTGAGACGGAATGCTTATAATCTCAACTTATACCATCCATTTTTTAAGCTATCAGGTACTATAACACCCACTTCTACTATATATATAAAATGGAAATACCTGCTCTCCGTTCTTAGTAAACAATAAAAATGATCATCATACTCCTCCGCTCTATAACTGTACTTCTCACCAACATCAAAAACGAACAAAAATCTTAGATCAATCTAACCAATCTCCTCTTTCTACCCCCAAAACCCTTTCTTTTAGTTCAAACAATAAAAAAACATCCTGACCTGAGTGGCAGCCGTTATCTGGGAAGCGAGCTGGTGGTTGAGAATTCTCTTCCTGTGCAGGCGCTGCTGGAGTTCGGAGATGCGCTTGTCGATGCGCGTGATTTCGTCCCTTCGCGCCGCCAGGGTCTCGCGCTGCGCCGCCACGCGCGCCGACGCCTCGCGGTTCACGCTGTTGCGGTACTGCGGGGGAAGGGGTGTTAGGGTCCAGGGATTATATATATATATATATATATATATATATATATATATATATATATATTTTTTTTTTTTTTTTTTTGGGGGGGGGTGATTTTTAGAAATTTTGAGTTGAGGTTGAGGGATTTTTTTTCGTTTATTTATTTTTATTTTCATTTTTTTTTTATTTTTTTTTTTTTTATTTTTTTTTTTTTTGGGGGGTTGGGGGTTGGGGTTTCGTGATGGGAGGGATTCTTAGAATTGGTGGGGGGAGAGTTTTGGGTGGATTTTTGGTCAAAATGATTTTTCTGAGTGATTTTTTTTCGCGATTGATAGAATTTTTGGGACTGGGTGATGCTTGGATTGAAGAAATGTTGGCCATATGGATTTCATGATTTTTTTTAAAGGGATTTTCGGATGGAAGGATTTTTTTTTTTTTTTTTTTTGGGGGGGGCTGATTGATAGTAAACTAGGATTTAATTGTGGATTTTTTTTGGTCATAATTCTATATATTTCAGAATATTTAAGTGATCGTCAGCATGCTTCACGTTATGATACTCTTTCAATAAATTTTAAGGATTCCTAACTTTACCTAATCTATTCTAAAATAAAGAACAGTTTATTTCTCATCATTTAATTTAGGAACATTTAGCCAAAGGATCAGTAAAAATCTCAGAAAGCCCTTAGAACGTGAAATAATAATAATAATAATAATAATAATAATAATAATAATAATAATAATAATAATAATAATAATAACTAAAAAGAAAGAAAAAATAGATGATAACTTGAAGCATAATGATGAAGAGGAGATAAATGAAAAAAGGAAGGAAGAGAGAAAAGGAAGAAAAAAGAAGGAAAAGAAAAATGAAAGCACGAAAAGAAGAATTAAAGAAAGAAAGGAAAGTAGGAAAGACGAAGAAGACAAGAAAAAAAGGAGACGACAGAACGAGAAGAACAAGAAAACAAGAAAATAACAAAAAACAAAACAAAATAAAACAAAAAAAGTAATAATAAAGATTGTAATAAAAACAAAACAAAAGCGTCGCCTCTCTCACCAGCAGCTCTCTCCGCAGCTTATCCAGCTCACTGTGGTGCTGGTTGTTGGGGTTGAGCGGGGAGCGGCCGTGGCGAAGCTCCTCCAGCTGCCGGGTGAGCTCCTCCACCTTGGAGACGGCCACCACCAGCTCCTTCTCCTTCTCGCTGAACAGGTGGCGCATGGCGTCCAGGTCCGTCGTTAGGGAAGCCGTGTTGTGCCGCGTCGCTTCCACCTGGGGGGAGGGGGGGGGTGATGAGGTGGAAAGGGTAACGGGGGGTTGTGTGTGACTGTCTCTCATTCATTTTTTGTTTGTTTGTCTGTCTGTCTTTCGGTCTCGGTCTCTGTCTCTCCCTCCCTCCTTCCTTCCAATCCTCTCCCTCCCTCCTTCCTTCCTTCCCATCCTCTCCCTCCCTCCCTCCCTCCTTCCCATCCTCTCTCTCCCTCCCTCCCATCCTCTCCCTCTCCACAGCACAGCTCCTCAAAACCTCGTATATTTCTTTCCCGGAACCGCCCCGAGCCACCCCACGACCCCTCTCGCCCTCAAACGCCCGTCGATGGAATGCAGCGCAACCTAACAACATTAAGGTAATCCCATAAGGTGTTTACGGAATGTCTTACAACCTCCCCCCCCCCCCTCTCCCTCCAATACCCTCTACCTATAATACCCTCGCCCCCCCCCCCTCTTCCCCCTCCAATACCCTCTACCTACAATACCCTCGCCCCCCCTCCTCCTCCTTTCTTCTAGTCTGATACCCTAGCACTCACTTCCTTCTCGCCAGGCTAATGGCCTTACTCTCCCCCTTTCTGCCCTCTGGACTGACAACCTGAAACTTCCTTCATTTTACTACGAGACGCTCAACCTTTCTTCCCTCCAGCATTTTACCTTTACCTCCCTCCTTCCCTCCCCCCCCCCATCCCCCCCTCACCCTCCTCCTCACGCAGTCCCCATACCTCTCGCCCTCCCTTCCTCCCTCACCCCCATTCTATTAACTCGCCCTCCCTCTCTCATTAATCCCATTCCCATCCCCACCTTAACCCTCCACCTTCCCCTCCTCCCTCTCCCCGTCCTCGTTCCTCCCTCCTCCTCCCCTTACCCCTCCCTACCCCCCCATTCTCTTCCCTCCCTCTCCTCCCCTTAACCCCTCCCTACCCCCCCTCATTCTCTTCCCTCCTTCCCTCGCCTTCTGCGGCAAGTGTGAGCAGGCCCTGATGCTTTTTTATGCCCCCCCCTTCCCTCCCTCTCCTCTCCCCCTCAGCTGGAGTGCCACTCGGGTGCCATCCGCTGAAGGAGACGGTAATAGGATGTATCACCAACACGGAAGAGCGCCTACCCCCTCCTCTCCCCCTCTCCCTCTTCTGCTCCATCTGAGTCGATAATTAACTTCACTGTCGCTGTTTTTGTCTGTTTGTGTCTGTCTTCTGTCTGTTTCTTTGTCAGTCAGTCTCTCTCTCTCTTCTCTCTCTCTCTCTCTCTCTCTCTCTCTCTCTCTCTCTCTCTATCTCTCTATCTCTCTCTCCATTTTATCCCCTTTCTTTCTGAATCCTTCAACCCAGTGCGGCATATCTATTAGCCATTTAACATAAAACAAACAACACACAACATACATCACATAACTATTATAATAAACGTCCTATTTATCCCTTGTTCGTAGCTCTGTAATCTGAACCGGATTTGTGGAACTATTAATTACCCATTAAAAGCTTTTGATTAAGACCGCGTTCATTCAGACTAGCGAAGCTATCAGTCCGCAATCAATTCCAGTTTAATTACACCTCCGAAGCAGCATCAAATTAATACCAGGCTTCGACACTGAAAAGGCGTTGCGATCCATGTATTTCTATGCATTCGTACCCCCCATTCCTAATCACCTACGGCTAAGCCACGGATATTTTTTTTCAGCGTTGTAATCCTAATTCCAAATCAGCATCACGGAATAAACCTATCCTACTTCATCGTAACCTCATTCCTAATCCTCAATGTGCAACATGCAATTAACCTACTTTTCTGCATCTATAATCCTACTCCTAAGTCTGCAACGTGTAATCCCTCTATTGGTCTATATGCAATTACAATCCATCTCATCTCATAACGTGCAATCACCTACTATTCTAATTAATGCACATGAATCTATTCAACTGCTCACTAATTTCCTCTCATTGCAAAGTTACAATTTTTTAAAATCTATCTTCATCTTAATATATATTCTCTAAATCATTCTATGCAACCATCTATTCGGTAAATTATTCAAAAAGTATACACGTTGAGAAGCCACAATGCTCAGCTAAGCTCTCTTTATCCCTATCATGTGCTGCAGGGATATCAACATTAGCTAACTACATAATTTTTCGTGCATTTGAACCATTCGCAATGTATAAATATACCAGTTGACGAGAAACAGGGCAGCTAATAGCCACGCTTTTTACCAATGAAGTGTTCCAACGTAAAACTGTCAGAATGCTTAGATACTAATTGTCATTACCATCAAGATAAAGATAAACAGAATGCAGCTACACTAATGAGCTCTCACAATACCGTCAGCTATCCTAGAATCCTAGAACATCCACTTTCGTTCATATCCAGCTAAACGCCACGCTACTCCTCCACATACCTGACCATATCCCTACATCCTCATCCACCACTCATCTAACCACCTTCCTCCTCAGGCGCCAGCCTCTACCTCCATCCTGCCTCACCCCTACTCCTCAGCTCCCAACGTCCCCTGAGCACGGCGCGCCCAGCTCCTAGCTCTGGCCTCTCCTCGAGCCTCTCCCGCCACTCCTCAAGCGCTCGCCTGGCGCCACTGGCGCGCGACTCCTGCTGCTGTGGCTCCTAGCGCGCTCACCCCACCCTCAGCTCGATCCGTCAAGCGCTGTCGGTGGCAAGCCATTATCGCCAGTCCCCAGTCAGGCGTGCATCCGTCCGGAAGCTGGTGGGAGATTGGAAGGCGGTTACATTCGGTCGTAAGTCGGTGCGTTGGAAGGGTTTGGTGGGTGGAAGGGTTTCGGTGGGTTGTGAAGGGGTTTCGGTGGGTTGTGAAGGGGTTTCGGTGGGTTGTGAAGGGGTTTCGGTGGGTTGTGAAGGGGTTTCGGTGGGTTGTGAAGGGGTTTCGGTGGGTTGTGAAGGGGTTTCGGTGGGTTGTGAAGAGGTTATGGTGGGTTGTGAAGGGGTTTCGGTGGGTTGTGAAGGGGTTAAGGTGGGTTGTGAATGGGGTTATGGTGGGTTGTGAAGGGGTTATGGTGGGTTGTGAAGGGGTTTCGGTGGGTTGTGAAGGGGTTATGGTGGGTTGTGAAGGGGTTATGGTGGGTTGTGAAGGGGTTTCGGTGGGTTGTGAAGGGGTTATGGTGGGTTGTGAAGGGGTTTGGTGGGTTGTGAAGGGGTTATGGTGGGTTGTGAAGGGGTTATGGTGGGTTGTGAAGGGGTTTCGGTGGGTTGTGAAGGGGTTAAGGTGGGTTGTGAAGGGGTTTCGGTGGGTTGTGAAGGGGTTATGGTGGGTTGTGAAGGTGTTTCGGTGGGTTGTGAAGGGGTTATGGTGGGTTGTGAAGGGGTTTAGGTGGGTTGTGAAGGGGTTATGGTGGGTTGTGAAGGGGTTATGGTGGGTTGTGAAGGGGTTTTCGGTGGGTTGTGAAGGGGTTATGGTGGGTTGTGAAGGGGTTATGGTGGGTTGTGAAGGGGTTTGGTGGGTTGTGAAGGGTTTATGGTGGGTTGTGAAGGGGTTTCGGTGGGTTGTGAAGGGGTTATGGTGGGTTCGGAAGGGGTTTCGGTGGGTTGTGAAGGGGTTTCGGTGGGTTGTGAAGGGGTTTCGGTGGGTTGTGAAGGGGTTTCGGTGGGTTGTGAAGGGGTTTCGGTGGGTTGTGGGGGTTGGGTGGGTTGTGGGGGTTGGGTGGGTTGTAAAGGGATTATGGTGGGGGTAAAAGTAATGGAGAATGAGGGGGGGATAATGAATGAAGAAAACATTGGTGGTGATTATTATGCAATGGAAACAAAATAAAAGAAAGAAAACAATGAAGGAAGAAAAACGAGAAAAAAATAAATAAAAATAACATGGAAAAAATGAGGAAGAGGAATCAATGAAAATACAGAGAATGAGGTGGATAACCAGAAAACACAAGGAAGAAAAAGAACGAGGAAGAAAACAAAATGTAAAACAAAACCGTGGGAAAACAAAGAAACGAAAACAAGACGGATCTCAAGATAAGAAAAACACGAAAATAACAACAAAAACCTATAGCAAATATAATAATAATAATAATAATAATAATAATAATAATAATAATAACAACAACAATAATAATAACAACAACAACAATAACAATAATAACTACAACAACAGCAACAATAACAACGATAATAATAACAACAACAATAATAAAAAAACATAGCAAGGCCTCCTTCAAACAAGTCTCACATTCGTGCTAAGGAAGCATATCGGGTGTTTGAAGATGATCATTCTGGAGGCGGCCGATCAGGGTAATGGCTGCGTGTTATGCCGAGGTAATTTTGCCGGAGGGGAGCGACTGGGAGGAATATGCGGGGTATGAGGATTATGAGGGATATGGGGATTGTGAGGAAAATATGCGGTATGAGGATTATGAGGAAAATGGGGATTGTGAGGAAAATGGGGATTGTGAGAAGTATGAGGATTATGAGGAATATATGGAGTGAGGAAAATGAGGAGTATGAAGAAATGGGGATTATGAGTATGAGATTGTGAGAAATGAAGAAAATGAGGATTGTGAGGGATATGAGAAAGAAAGAAAAAAGGAAGGAATGAGTGAAAAAAACGACGCACATCTAACCAAGGACAGAGAAGAAGAAGAAAAAAAAATCTTTTAACAGCTGTAAGGAATGTATACATATCTCTCTCTCTCTCTCTCTCTCTCTCTCTCTCTCTCTCTCTCTCTCTCTCTCTCTCTCTCTCTCTCTCTCTCTCTCTCTCTCTCTCTCTCTCTCTCTCCTTACCCTCTACACCTCTTTCTTCTACCCCTTCCCCTCTACCCTTTCCTTCTCCCCTCCCCTAACACCACTCCCTCCCCCTCCTATTGCTGAAGAATAAGAAGAGGAGGGAGAAGAAGAAGGAGAGGGAGAAGGAGGAGGAGAAAAAGGAGAAGGAGGAGCTTAATATAATAATAATAATAATAATAATAAAAATAATAATATAACAATAATAATAATAAGAAGAAGAAGAAAAAGGAGAGGGAGAATAATAATAATAATAATAATAATAATAATAATAATAATGAGGAGGAGGAGAAGGATAAGAAAAAAAGAAGAAGAAGAAAAAAGTAGAAAAAGAATAAATCATAAGCACAGGTTGTGCATTTGTACGTAAGTTCAGTGTTCGTGTGAATTAATCATGGTGGAAAAGATATATGTGAAATGGCAACTTGTTAAAAAAAAAAAAAAAAAAAAAAAAAAAAAAAAAAAAATGCTGGATCTGTTGTTTTTTCGAAGGTTATTTTCCTCTTTTATCAATTATTACATTTTCAGCTCCCTCGTTATTATCATTTTTCAAGCTGTTCTTTTCACATGTTTTCCGTCTCTCTGTTTAATTTATTTCTCACTTCTAATTTCATTTTCATTTTGTTTCGGTTTTCCCTTCATATTCGCGTCCATGCACGTTTCCTGTTTTCTTTCACTCCCCAGTTATCAATTCTGGAATTATCTCTACCGCCATCTCTCTCCTCTATCTCGTCTTTTTATTTACATCTGTCTAATTCTTTTTTCTATTCTTTTTCTGTTTCTTTAAGAGATCGAAGTTTTATTCAGAGAGAACCACTTGGAGAGAGAGAGAGAGAGAGAGAGAGAGAGAGAGAGAGAGAGAGAGAGAGAGAGAGAGAGAGAGAGAGGAGAGAGAGAGAGAGAGAGAGCGAGAGCGAGAGCAAGAGAGAGAGAGAGAGAGAGAGAGAGAGAGAGAGAGAGAGAGAGAGAGAGAGAGAGAGAGAGAGAGAGAGAGAGAGTGTGTGTGTGTGTGTGTGTGTGTGTGTGTGTGTGTGTGTGTGTGTGTGTGCATGTACGTGCACGTGTGCATGTACGTGTACGTGTGCATGTACGTGTACGTGTGCATGTACGTGTACGTGTGCATGTACGTGTGCGTGTACGTGTACGTATGCATGTGCGAATGTACGTATCCGAAAATGTAAAAAAAAAAAAAAAACATAAAAAAAACACACAAACGCAAAAATATCTAAACCATTCCCCGACAGGCACCACTATGTTACATTCCCTTTAACAACATTTACCTTGTCACAAAATCAATGAATGAAAAAAAAATAGAAAAAAGTAAAGAAAAAAAAAATTCTGCATCGACTAGTGACAGTAATTAACTGGAGTGTAAAAACAAGGAGAATGCACGGCCGGCCTGCTCAGAATATTTGAAATTATTATCAACATCCACGCTTCTATTTTGTTTTATTATTATTATTATTATTATTATTATTATTATTATTATTATTATTATTATTATTACTATTATTATTACCATTGTGATCATTATGATCATTATTATTATCATTATTATTATCGTTAGTATCATTATCATCAGTATCATTAGTATCATTATCATTAATATTATTATGATCATTATCATTTTGTCATGCGCATCTTCGTAAATATCGTAACAAATATTTACAAATAAAACAACAACAATAACAACCACAACATCAACAAAAACAAAAACAAAAAAAAAACAAGAAAAAATACAAAACAAAAATAAACCAAACCAAAATCTACAAAAAAGAATAAGAGAAAAAAAGAAAAGAAAAAGGAAGACAAAGAAAAGAAAAAAAATGAATGAAAGAAAAAGAAAATAATAATAAACAAATAAACACCTAAATTTAGCTCACTCGTCATGAATTCACCGAATGAAACACTCGAGTAATTTGCCGCACGCACGTTATAAAAAAAGGTGTCATGCGAGTCATTTACTTCTGCGACTTATTTACTGCATGACTGTAACCTACAGGCGGGGCATTTAAACCGACTTGCATTTGCCGTGATAATAATTTCGCTGCAATAATTGTGCCTCTCCCCATACCACTCCCCCTCCCTCCCTCCCCCTATACCACCAACCCACCGACCCTCCTTCCCTCCCCCATACCACCCTCCCCCAAGACCACCTTCCTCCTTCCCTCCCCCCATACCACCTTCCCTCCCTCCCTCCCCCATACCACCTTCCCTCCCTATTCCCCCCATACCACCTTCCCTCCCTCCCTCCCCCATTACCACCCACTTTACCCTCCCTATTCCCCCATACCTCCCTCCTCCCTCCCTCCCCGGCTTTAAATAATCATCCATCACCGCTCAGGATATTGTTCCCCGTGACAATTATTATCGTTATATTACTATTCTGTGTTTATTGTTGCTATTATTATCTTTGTTCTTATTATTATCACTGTTATGATTGCTACTATTGTTGTTGTTAGCATTGGGATTATCATCATTATTGTTGTTATTGCTGTTATTGTTATTATTGTTTATTATTATCATCACTTATTATAATTTTTACTATTATCCTTCTTCTTATTGCTGCTATTGTTATAACTGTTGTTAACATTATCATTATCATTATTATTACTATAAATATCATAATCACTACTTTTACAACTGATATTTTTATAAGTATCATCATAATCATCATTATACACTATTATCATAATTATCATCAACATCAACACTAAGACACCCCTCCCCCCCCAAAAAAAAAAATCATATCAACATTTCTATTAACTAAAGCGATATCAGAAAAAACGAAAAACTAGCTAAAAGAGAAAGAAAAAGAAAAAAAAAACAGGCGAAAAAAAATAAGATACTAACAAGGAGAGAGAGAGAGAGAGAGAGAGAGAGAGAGAGAGAGAGAGAGAGAGAGAGAGAGAGAGAGAGAGAGAGAAAACGCCCGTATTTCACATTACAGACTACATTAGCCTCCTCCCTCCCCATCCGCCCCTTGCTTCCCCTCAATCCCCTCCCTCCCTCCCTCCCATCCCCTTCCCTCCCCTCATCTTGCCTTTCCCTACCCTCCCTTACCCACACCCCCTCCATCACCTACACAAAGAGAGTACTCACCCCCCCTACCCCCCATCCCTAACCCCTCCTCTCTCCTACCTACATCAAGGGAGTACTCACCCCCATCCCCCTCCCTACCCCCAACATCCAACCCTCCAACCCCCACATTCCTATCCAATAACACCCAAGGTACTCACGCTAATAAGGAAAGGTGTGGGACCCCGCTCTCAAACCCTGTCTTTCTCGCTCTCACGCTATCACCTTCAAGACCCACGCCCCCCCACTCCCCCCTATGCCTCTCCCCCCCACCTCCCCCTCCGCTATGCTCCGCTAATCTTCCCCTATTTCTCACCCCAACCTTTTGTTTTCTCACACCTTCGAAGCACCCTCACCCCCTACCTTCCCCCTCCTCCTCATGTACCCCCACCCTCATTTCCCCGTGGCGTTTTGCGTGCAGTAGATTTGGTTCCGGGAGTGTGAGCGAGCGAGTAGGCGGGTGTATAGGTGTGTGTGTGTGTGTGTGTGTGTGTGTGTGTGTGTGTGTGTGTGTGTGTGTGTGTGTGTGTGTGTGTGTGTGTGTGTGTGTGTGGTGTGTATAAGAGAGAGTGAGTGAGTGAGTGAGTGAGTGAGTGAGTGAGTGAGTGAGTGAGTGAGTGAGTGAGTGTGTAGGTGAGTAGGCGAGTGTGTAGGTGAGGGAGTCTGTGAGTAGATGAGGGAGTGTCTGAGTTAGTGGGTGAGTATGTGAGTAGATGGCTGAGTGAGTAAGTGGGTGGATGTGTGAGTAGGTGGTTGAGTGAGTGAGCGAGTGTGTAGATGAGCAAGTAGGTGAGTAGGTACGTGAGTAAGTGGGTAAGTAGGTGAGCGATTGATTGAGTATTTAAAACGAGTGAATGTGTGTACCGGTCGGTGTCTGTGCGCACGTGTAAGTGTGCGCGTACACATACGTGGGCGCGTGCACGTACATGTATCTGTACGCGTGTACGTGTGTGTGCGGGTGTGTGTTAGCCTGTTAATTAACAGCTTGGCTCCGGTTATTAAAGGATGACGCGCCGCTGGCTCTCCGGCATTTATTGTCGCTCTTCTGTAGCATGGGGAGGGGAGAGGGGAGAAGGAGAAAGGGAGAGAGGGGAGGAGAAAGGGGGAGAGGGGAGGAGAAAGGGGGAGAGGGGAGGAGAAAGGGAGAGAGGGGAGGAGAAAGGGGGAGCTGCGAGAAGGAAGGGGGAGACGGGAGAAGAAAGGGGGAGGGGAGAAAAGGGAGAATAAAGAGGGGGAGGAGAGGGGAGAAGGAGAAAAGAGGAGAAGGGAGAAGAAAGGGGGGGTAGGGGAGAAGAAAGGAGGAGAAGGGAGGAGGAGAGAAAGGGAAATGAAGGGGAGGGAAAGAGGAGTGGAGAAAAAGGTGAAGGGAACGGGACGGGAGAAAGAAATAATGAAGTAGAGGGATATAAAGACGAAGAACAAGGAAAGACAAGTAGGGAAAAAGGAAGTAGAGGAGAGACGAAAAGGGAAAGGAGAATGGAAGGAAAAGACGGAAGAAAGAAAAGGAAGGAGGAGCAAGAGGGAAAAAGAAAGAGGAGGCAGAAGGCAAAAGAAGAACCAAGAAGGAAAGAGAGAAGAAAGAACAACGTAAGAGAACGAAGAGGGAAAAAAAGAGGAGGAGGAGGAGCAAAATAGTCGTATATATATATATATATATATATATATATATAAATATATATATATATATATATATATATATATATATATATATATGTAATATATATATATATATATATATGTAATATATATATATATATATATGTAATATATATATATATATATATATATATATATATATATATATATATATATATATATATATATATATATATATATATATAATCTTTTTTTTTTTTTTTTTTTTTTTTTTTTTTTTTTTTTTACAGTTAAATCGAATAATCTTTTTATTATTCTTTACTGTTATATTTACTGTTGTCATTCTCGCAAAACGTCTCGGAAACTTCACAGACATATTGTGTGATGGAGAGGCAACTGCCTGGCCCGTTCAGTGCAGCCTGCAGGGGGGGGGGGGTGAAGAGGGGGAGGGGAAGGAAGGAAGGAAGGGAGAGAGAAAAGAAAGGAATGAAAGAGGAGGAAAATGAGAGGAAAAGAGGGAGAAGGAGGGAGGGAGGAAGCGTGGAGGAAGAGAGAGAGTTAGAGAGAGAGAGAGAGAGAGAGAGAGGATAGGAGAGAGAGAGGGGATAGGAGAGAGAGAGAGGATAGGAGAGAGAGAGGAGGATAGGAGAGAGAGAGGAGGATAGGAGAGAGAGAGGAGGATAGGAGAGAGAGTGGAAGGGAGGGAAAGAAGGAGGGAGGGAGGGAGGGAGGGAGAGAGGTGTAAGGTTGATTGACTCTGCATGAAACAAAGACATAACATTAAAAAAAGAAAAAAAAAATAATAATAACATACACAAACAAACCAAGACAAAAAAGACTCCTCGCCCACCAAAGCGCCCCCCCCCCATCCCCGCAAAAAAAAGACTCAATACGCCACAGAAGTTTCCACGTCATAATGTCCGTGTCCGTGGAAGCTCTCAGCTGTTGTCAAAGATCCCTTGTAATCCCAGCGGCCTCGAAAATCACGCGAGATCCATTGCATAACAATGACCCCCCCCTTAGCCAAAGGGGGGAGGGGAGAAACAAAAAAAAAAAAAAAAAAAAAAAAAAAAAAAACTCTAAAAAACACATACACAATAACTACAGGTCATTTACTAAACAAAAAAAAATAAAAAAATAAACATCCTTTTTTCCTACCACGAGGGGACCCAGCGAGACCGCGTATTTACGAAAGAGAGTTTTCTTAATAGGGGGAAAAAAAAAACTCGTGGATTATTTTCCTTCACCCAGACACCTGACGACGACGACGTTCTTGGGATACTTCGGACAAGGTGGCTTTGCCCTTGTCACTTCTTCCCTTCTGCTGCTTTTCTTATCTCAATTGAGGGTTATCTGTATCGACCACTGTTATTAAGGTTGTTATTATTATTATTATTATTTTTTTTTGTAACGGTAGGTTCATGTTTGAGCCGCCGTGGTCACAGCGTGATACTTAATTGTAGCGGGTTGTTATACTCACCCAAATTACAACGATAGGAAGTTATTCGATAATTCGTCTCGTATTCATACTAGGTCTATTTCTTCTTCTTTTTTTGATAAGCCTACTTCGAGCAAGATTTAGAACAAAACTTACCGATCTAAAGAAACAAAACACGATTTACAGATACCCCCCCCCAAAAAAAAAAAAAAAAAAAAAAAAAAAAAAAAAAAAAAAAAAAAAAAAAAAACATACATAATTCTTAAAAGAAAAGGAAAAAACACTAAAACATACATAATTCTTAAAAAAAACTATCTACACATTCTAAAAAAGAAAAACTACAAAAATCCTTGGTAAAAATATATAAATAACAAATAAACAAACAAAAAAGGAACGGTCCACATCAAACCTGTAAAAAAAAAAACACACAAATCCTACAAAATAAACAAGAATCAAACAAACAACAGCCTACATAAACCCCACAAAAAGATTTTCACAAAAAAAAAAAAAAAAAAAAAAAAAAAACTCGGTCACAAAGGCGCCAAACATTTACCATTTACGTTTTTTGTTTTTGTTTTTTGTTTTTTTGTCCAAGGGAATCATTGAATCCAAAAAATGTAATTTGCCTGAATACTGCCCGACTCCCATAGACACCCGTGGGTGTACTATGCATGGCTTCCCATGCAATTTTCATTTTCAATATGTATTGGAGGGGGAGTGGGGGTGGAGGGAGTGAGTATGAGTTGGAGGGGGAGGGGAGGGAGTGAGTATGAGTTGGAGGGGGAGGGGGGAGTGAGTTTGAGTGGGAAGGGGATGGAGGAGTGGAGGGGGCCAGGGTGGGACGTGTTAGGAGAGGGGTGAAAGTAAGGGAGAGGGAGTGGGGAGAGGCAAAGGGGGAGAGAAACTGAGAAAGAAAGAAAAGACAGAATTAGAAAGAGAAATAATAGAACAGAGAAAAGGAAACACAGAAAGATCGAGGAGAAAAAAAAAAAAAACAGAAAGAGAAAAAGAGAAAGAAAAAGTTATAAAGCAGGGTACAAGTGCTACCTAGGGTGAAGCAGAGTGATAGAGTGCTAGAAGAGCGAGGGTTGCCAAGATAAACCTCCGTAAAGAGAGGATTAAACCAGCTTGGCAAGATATATCTAGCCACGTTGATCCAGGATATATTTCACGCTAAACCTTCTAAGAGCCCGCATATAAATACAAACAGGAGTATAACCCTTACAATCTAAACAAATAATATAACAAAAAACAAAACTTTCTATTCACATTTTCTCCTTCGAAGAAAAAAAAAAAACTTCCGTTACAACAACCAACATGTCTATTTACTTTCTCTTTAAAGATACAACGTAACTTTCTCTTTCTCTTTCAATAACCAACTTATCTCACATTCACCTTCACTCTAATTATTCATGGACACATCCACCAACCCTTCCTCATGACAGCCTCGGCAAAACCACATGACGTTCGAGCGGAAAGTCCTATGAGCCTTTTTGAATAAAACAGGAAGGGGGGACGCAAGGCAATATCGCTCGGTGATGATGATGATACTGATAACGATAACGATGATAATATTAATAATAATGATAATAATAATAATAATAATAATAATAATAATAATAATGATAATAATAATCATCATCATCATCATAAAAATAAAATATATATGTATGTATATGTATATGTATATATATATATATATATATATATATATATATATATATATATATATATATATATATATATATATATATATATATATATATGTATGTATTGTGTGAGAGTGTATACATGCGTGTGTAGGCGTTTATATGAAAGTCCCTGTCTCTGTCTGCCTGCCTGCTTGTCGCTGTTGGTCGGCCAGCCCCTCCTTCGGTCTCTATTCTCATTCAATTCGCAAGACGCGCGTTTCCAATCTAAGAAGCGGGATCCAGGTACGAATTCGCTCTTAAAGGCAACTCTATTATACCTGAGGCGTGAGGGGAGGGAAGGGGAGGGAAAGGGAGGGAAGGGGAGGGAAGGGGAGGGAAGGGAAGGGAAGGGAAGGGAAGGGGAGGAAAGGGAAGGGAAGGGAAGGGAGGGGAGGGGTGGGGAGGAGAGGGGGAGGGGAGGAGAGAGAGAGTGGGGATGGGGTGGGAGAAGGAATGGGGAGGGGAGGGGAGATGAGGATGAAAATGGAGTGGGAGTATGGATGGGAGGGTAGAGGAGAGAGGTGGGGAGTGGAGATAGGGTAGAGATGGGGGATGGGAGGGGGAGAAGGGATGGGGGAAGAGGGATGGGATTAGAGAGGCAGAAGGAGGGAATAGGGGTAGGCTGAGAGAGGAAGTGGGAATGAAATGGGAATGGGGATGGCGGGAGGGAATGGGGTAACAGTACGGAAAGCAGGATGAGGAGAAAGAGAGAGAGAATGATGAAATGACAGAGCCCCTATCAATCTATTTAACAAAAAGTAAACAGATTAATAAATACACAAACATATAAATAAATAAAAACACTCAAGCCACAGAATAAACACAGTCGAGCTCCCCACTCCCCCTCCCCCCTTCCCCCTCCATCCCACTTGGCAAAAGGAAACAGGTTTTTATCTTTACTCCCCCTCCCTCCCTCCCTCCATTACCCCAAGCAAAATGGGTTTTATCTCAGCTCCCACACTTCTGGAGGAGGCTTATCAACAACTCTCCTTGATTTGTTGTTGCCTGGTAAAAGTGAATGGATGGAATGGGTGATTGAATGAGTGAATGAGTGAATGAATGAATAGGTGAGTGATTGGATGAATGGGTGTGGGATGTAATGAATGGGTGAGTGAAAGGATGAATGGATGGATGGGTGAGTGAATAGATGAAGTAAAAAAGGTAAAAAAAAAAATTGGATAACAAACCCAAAATGTTCATTTTGTTCTACTGAATGAAAAGCACAAATTCTTTATTTTTCTGATAAAATTAACATAATTGGCATCTTTCCACGAACAATACGAATAACAAAAAGGTTGAAAAAAAAGTTTCTCAAGTCAGTCCTTATATTTCACAACTTTTAAGCGCCATATTTATCGCACAAGAGATGACAAAAGAAAGCCTGAAATAGACCCCCCCCCCAAACCCCAAGTCTATCCTTCCCGCACGGAAGACCAATCGACAAAAGCCGACTCTGAAAAAATCGCGCAGCTATTTATACCCGACGAGCAAGTCACGTGACTAGCCAACTCGTCTCGCCTGCCCGCTTGACTAAAGTGGATCCTGAAAACAAGATCGCTGGCGGGGGTGGAGGTGGGACAGAGAGAGGGGAGAGGGGAGAGGAGAGAGAAGGGAGGGGAGAGGAGAGAGGGGAGAGGAGAGCAGGAAGAGAGGAATAAGGGGAAAGGGAGGGGAGAGGGGAAATAAGAAAGGAGAGAAGGGAGATATATAAAAAGTGGGAAAGGGAAGACAGAATGGAGGTGATTGAAGGGTTGAAGGTGGGGAAGAAAGAGATGGCAATGGGACAGAAAAAGAGAAGATGGAAAGGAAGGGGAGAGAGAGAGAGAGAGAGAGAGAGAGAGAGAGAGAGAGAGAGAGAGAGAGAGAGAGAGAGAGAGAGAGAGAGAGAGAGAGAGAGAGAGAGAGATTGGGGCAGGCACAGGAGACAAAGGGAGAATGGAAATAAGCGGGAGAAGAAGAGAGAAAGAGACAAGGGAGGAGGAGGGGCTTCCACGCCATAGCCCCGAGGTAGACCGTATCGAAAGAGGAAACTTAAATACTCTCTCTCCTCCCCCTGGGTTCCTCTTCGTTACTCCATTTCCAAGCACAAATGTTGAACTTTTGAAACTATTCTGCGATTTTCCCCCCCTTTTACCTTTTTTGTTAAGAGTTTGGCGGTCAATTCGGTACTGAAACAACTTTATTTTCCTTTTTTTCCGAGGATGTGTGTAACATTCTCTCTTTCTCTCCCCCTCTCCCTCCCCCTCTCTTTCTCTCCATCAATCTCTCCCTCTCTCTCCCTCCCTCTCCCCTCTCTCTGTCTCTCCTCCTCTCTCTGTCTCTATCTCTGTCTGTCTGTCTGTCTGTCTGTCTCTCTCTCTCTCTCCCTTTCCCTCTCTCTCTCCTCTCCCTCTCTCTCTCTCCTTCTCCCTCTCTCTCTCTCCTTCTCCCTCTGTCTCTCCCTCTCCTTCTCTCTGTTTCAGCTTGCTTACTTGCCTGCCTGCCCGCCTGCATACCTACCTGCCCCAGTCCCTTCCCTCTCTCCCTCTCCTTCTCCCTTCCCTCTCCCCCTCACTCTCTCTTCCTCACCTCCTTCTTCCTCTCCTACTCCTCCTTCTCGCTCCAAAGCCTGCCCCAGAGATATGGTTTGGCGCATGAAATTACCCTGGAGTTTGCGCCAGCACTCGGGGCCGTGACGTAAACTTTTGTCTTTCACCGAAATACTGTTCTCGATACGACTTTGTATCGCATCATGGGCGATCGGCATGCGCATCGCTCTCTCCCTCTCATATGTGGGTTTACGCGTGACTGTGAGTATGGGTGTGAGTAACGAGTATGAGTTTAAGTATGAAGTTATGAGTGTGAGTGTGGGTGTGAGTGTATGAGTATGAGTATGGGTATGAGTATGAGTGTGAGTGTGATCGTGAGTAGGTGTATGTGCATCATTTTATCTGCGTGAAAGCAAATGAAATGAGGAAAAACAGGAAAACGAGGAAAATCCCAACGTAAAATCACAATGCACTGATATTTTGCATGAGAAAAAAACATAAATCAGGGGATGAGAGGAAATTCGAAAAGGGAGGGAGGGGGGGAGGGAGGGGGAGGGAGGGAGAGGGAGGGAGGGAGAGGGAGGGAGGGAGTGAGGGAGGGAGGGAGGGAGGGAGGGAGGGAGGGAGGGAGAGGGAGAGGGAGGGAGAGAGAGAGAGAGAGAGAGAGAGAGAGAGAGAGAGAGAGAGAGAGAGAGAGAGAGAGAGAGAGAGAGAGAGAGAGAGAGAGAGAATACACATAAATCACAGCTAAACGCATGCACGCTAAACCTTCCAAAATGGAGCAAATTTTTGGCCGCCATGCACTGTATCATGCACATTAACAGGATGTGCGTGGGCGCTTTTCTGACAGCGGCGAGGCGTGTGGGCGTCGGAAGATGGTGAAGAATAATGGTAAAGAGAGGAAGAGAAAAACAGAAGGAAAATGGGGAGGAAAAGAGGAAGAGAAATACAATGAGGAACGGGAAGAGAAACAGGAGGATGAAGAGAAAAGGGTATAGGAGGAAGAAGAGGAATAGAAGGAGGAGAGGGAAGAAAATAAGAAGGAAAGAAAAATTGTCTTTCTCTCCGTTCGCCTCCCCCTTCCCTTTTCTTCTCTCTTTACTTCCGTCCATTCCCTTCTCTCCCCCCTCCTTTCTCCCTCTCCCTCTCTCTCCTCTAACATTCCCTCCTGAAATGGATCTCTCCCTCTCCCTCCTATTCCCTCCCTCCTCTCCTCTTTCCTCCCTGCCTCCTCTCCTGTGCCCTCCCGCCCTCTCTCTTTATCCTCCTCTCTCTCCCTCTCCCTCTTCTCCTCTCTCTCCCTCTCCTCCTCTCTCTCCCTCTCCTCCTCTCTCTCCCTCTCCCTCTCCTCCCTTCATCGCAAGCACGACTCCACAAACAAACCTTGAGCTCGGGTCACTCGTGCAAACAACTAATAATTCTTTTGCGCGAAATTTTCCTTCGCTGTTCCTCTCCTCGCCTCTCTCTACTCCTTCGTGCTGGCATAGCCTTCCACTCTTTCTCCATCACCCTTTCTCTTCTTTATTTCAATTTTTATGTTATTATTATTATTATTATTATTATTATTATTATTATTATTATTATCTTTTTTTTTTCTTTTTTTTTGCTACCTCATCCTCACTTTTTTCATTCTCCGTTTCTGTCTTTCTTTCCTTTTTCTGAGTCTTTCTCTCGCTCGTCTCTCTCTCTCTCCCTCTCCCTCTCTCTCTCTCTCTCTCTCTCTCTCTCTCTCTCTCTCTCTCTCTCTCTCTCTCTCTCTCTCTCTCTCTCTCTCTCTCTCTCTCTCTCTCTCTCTTCTCCCTTTCTTTTTCTCCTTTCTCCTTTCTCTTTTCTCTCTTCTCTCTTGTCCCCCTCCCTCCTCTCTCTTCTTGCACTCTTCCTCCCTCTCCTCTTTCACACTTCTCTCCCTCTCTACTCTCACTCCCTCTTCACTTTCCTCACCTTTTCCTTTCCTTTCTCTCTCTCACCCATCCTCTCTCTCTCTTCTCTTCATCCTCCCCCACCTCCACCCCCTCTCTCTTCTCCCCCACTCCACCCCTCTCTCTCTTGTCCCCCACTCCACCCCTTTCTCTCTTACTCCTCCCCTCTTCGCCTCACCTCTCTGCACCCCCTCTCTTTCCCCATTCACTCTCTCTCCCTCTCCACCCTTCTCTCTCTCACTCCTTTACTCCAACCTTCACTCCCTCCTTTCCCCCCCCCCCCAATCCCCCCTGACGGACCCCCAAACCGCTGGACGCCTGTGATAAGGACGGAAAGGTCACTGGCTTAAAGAGTCCTCGGTCGGAAAAAGGTCACAACCTATTTTTCGTCCTTTTTCATCAAAAAAAAAAAAATATATATATATATACACAAAAGGGGGGGGGGGAGTAAAAGGGGAAGTAACGAAAAGGAAGAAGAGAAAGAAAACACAAAATTAGAGGTCTCGGGTTTTCTCTCCTGTCAAATATTTACCTTGAAATGATGATAAATCAAGAAGTAAATAGAATGAAAGTGAAAAGAGGAAGAAAAAATAAAACAGAAATGCATTTTCTTTCCCTCATTTCCCTTTAAAGTAATAAAAAGGAAGGAAAGAAAGAAAAAAAGGAAAGAGAACGAAAAAAGGCCTTGGTGTTTCTTTCAGTCCTCTCTCTCTCTCTCTCTCTCTCTCTCTCTCTCTCTCTCTCTCTCTCTCTCTCTCTCTCTCTCTCTCTCTCTCTCTCTCGTAAAAACGAAAGAAAATGAACAGAAAACGAAACAAAAGAACTAAAAAAAAAAAAAAAAAAAAAAAAAAAAAAAAAAAAAAAAAAACGCTCAAAATGCTTTTTTTGTTTGTTTGTTTCTTGGTCAACTATTCCCAAAATCATATTTCGAAAAAAAAAAAAAATCGCCAAGTCGTTTTTGCTCTAACAAGTCATGCAATTAGGTATTGACTGCGGCTACATGACCTCCTGACCTTGAATGCGAGGAAATGCACGCCTCAAGTCACTATTTACAGGTCAAAGGTCAAATAACGACTTTTCTTTTTCTTGTTTATACGAAAGCGTCGTTAATACCCTCAAGATCTAAAATAAAATGCGGCGATTAAAAGAAAATCCTAGAACTAATTAAACGAATTTTTAACAAATAAGAATTTGCGGAAAGGTTCTTGTTTCTTCCTTAATACTAAGTGTTATATTAGGGTGAGACGCGGCCACCCTCTGTCAACCCTACAGTCACCCTCTAATCTTCACCCTTGCTGTCTTTCCACCCTTGTCTGTCTGTCTGTCTGTCTGTCTGTCTGTCTGTCTGTCTGTCTGTCTGTCTGTCTGTCTGTCTGTCTGTCTGTCTGTCTGTCTGTCTGTCTGTCTGTATCTCTATCTCCATCTATCCCTATATCTATCTTTCACCATAACTTATCTTATACTGTCTTGTTCTTGTCTGTCTATCTGCCTGTCTTGCCTAGTCTTGCACGGTCTTGCCTTGACTATCTTGTCTTGCCTTCCCTTGCCTGTCTATTCGTCTCGCTTCGTCCCTATGTATTCTCCCGTCCCGTCTGTCTGTCCATCTCCCTCGCCTCCTTGCCCCGCCCCTTTCGGCTTACGGAGCAAGTCGACGGGAAGATCGATGTCTCCCGCGTCCGTCGGGTCAAAGGTGACGTCCGGCGGGGCTCGGTGACCGGCCCTTCACGCGCGCGGTCGGTGCCTCGTCCTTCATCAGCGTCGTCGAGAGGACGTTCGTAATTCCTGGTGGGGGAGGGGGGGGGGTACGGCTTAGGGAAGGAGGGGGGGGGGGGCGGTACACGTGAACGCTGGATTTTATAATACACACGTTACAGGTACAAAAACTGACCGCGTACTCAAATGTATGCAAAGGCACGCCTGCAGATTCTCTCTCTTTCTCTCTCATAAATATAAACACAAACACACAACACACACTAACAACGCACAAACGCAAACAAACACACACACTATCACCAACACACCTCACCACCACCATCACACAACACTCTATAACACAATCAATATATTCCTTAAGGCAATATTAACGTAACCGGGTGTACAACCGTGTACAAGTGAACCCTTCCGTGCGTTGTCCAAGGTAGGGAGGGGAAGGGAGGGGAGGGGAATAAAGGGAAGGGGAGGGGAGGGGAAGAAATGGAAAGGGAGGGAAGGGGAGGAAAGGGGGAGAAGGGAGGGAGGGAGAGGAATGACAGAGAGCTTTCATATTGCGTGACGGAGACGAGTCATGCACGCTAGTCAGGCAATACGTGCACCACACACACACATCCCGGATCAATGTGAACCTCGGCTTTGACACACGAGTAATGCCGCTCCGACCCCTTTCCCTCCCACCATACTCATAGTCTTATTCTCTTTATCTTTCTCTTTTTTTTCCCTCTCTCTCTCTCTCTCTCTCTCTCTCTCTCTGCCTGTCCGTCTGTCTCTTTTTGTCTATCTGTCTCCCTTCTCTCTCTCTCTCTTCCTCTTCTCTTTCCCCCTCCCTCCCCCTCTCTCCTCCTCCAGGCGGCTCACTACAAACGCAATTAGATTAGAGTCATGAGTGTTTGCACATGGCTCACGGATCCCAAGGCTTTCGTCAACAACCACAATATTGTCCCTCATAATACCACACACAGACGGCATGTTACAAACACTATAGGCTACGACCGCTCGCATTCGTTGTTGCTGCGAAAAGAAAAGAAAAGAATCTAAAAAAAAAGGGAGAAAAAAGAAAGATGTTTGGTGTATAGATGGATAAAGGGAAAAGGAGAGAGAAAGAGAAAGAAAGGAAAATAGAAAGAGAAAGAAAGGGAAAGGGAAAGAGAAAGGGAAAGTGAGAGAAAGTGAGAGAAAGTGACAGAAAGAGAGAGAGAGAGAGAGAGAGAGAGAGAGAGAGAGAGAGAGAGAGAGAGAGAGAGAGAGAGAGAGAGAGAGAGAGAGAGAGAGAGAGAGAGAAAGGGACAGGGACAGGGACAGGGACAGGGACAGGGATAGGGATAGGGACAGGGACAGGGAAAGGGAAAGGGAAAGGGAAATATATAATATATATATACATATATATATATATATATATATATATATATATATATATATATATATATATATATATATAGAGAGAGAGAGAGAGAGAGAGAGAGAGAGAGAGAGAGAGAGAGAGAGAGAGAGAGAGAGAGAGAGAGAGATTTAAAGAAAGAAAGAAACACTGAGAAACACTAAGAGGGGAAAAAAGATATGAAAGAGAAAAAAAAAAACGAAAGAGAAAGAAAAAAATAAGACAGAGTGAAAGAGAAAGAAAAAAATAAGATGGAGTGAAAAAGAAAGAAAGAGAGAAAGAATGAGAGAGAGGCGGCCAGAAGCCCTTAACCCTTTCCCTCGTAAGCCTGACAGACCTCAACAAGCCTTAGCACAGGAATACTCCATTTATACTGAGGCTCCCTGACCTGTAAATCTTATGAATGTATAATGTATACACGTATAAATTTTTGAAAAAAAAATACGCGAATGCTATGCAAATATGTAAATATATGCAAACGTCTCTCTCATACACAAGTCACCGAAGACTGTTACTGATCCTCCTATCAACGAACCTTCAAATGCAGCAAAAACAGCTGTTTTAGCGATCGTTCTTCCGCTGATGGAGGGAGAGGGAGAAGGAGAAAGGGAGAGGGAAAAAGGAAGAAGGAGAAAGGGAGAGAGAGAGAGAGAGAGAGAGAGAGAGAGAGAGAGAGAGAGAGAGAGAGAGAGGAGAAGAAGAAGAAGAAGAAGAAGAAGAAGAAGGAGAAGGGTAGGGAGAGAGGACAGAGGGAGAGAGAGGGCAGAGAGAAAAAGAGAAAGAGAAAAGGAGAGAGAGGGCAGAGAGAAAAAGAGAAAGAGAAAAGGAGAGAGTGGCGAAATAGACACCCCCCCCCCCAAAAAAAAAAAAAAAAAGGAAAAGAGAAAGAAGAAGAATAAAAAGAAGTAGAATAAGAATAAAAGTAGAATAAGAATGAAAGAAGGAAGAGGAGATTAAAAAGAAGAAAAAAGAAAAGATGAAAAGAAGAAGAAGAAAGAAAATATGAAAAGAAGAAGAAAAAAGAAAAGATGAAAAAAAAACTCGAAAAGCTCACACAAAGAAACAGAGGGAGAACGAGAGAGAGACAGACAGACACGCGGCGACATTTTCAAGCCCAGATGGGAGGCTGAAGGGCCGAGCATCAATTATTTCTCGTGACATTTAGCACGCGAGGACGTCCCTCCTGACGCACCTGGATTCCCCGCCGGTGTCCTGGGAGGCGAAAGGCCGAGGCCAAGGAGGGAGGGGGAGGGCGAGGCTAAAGGGGGGAGGGGGAGGAGAGGGCGAAACTGAGGGGGGAGGGGAAGACGAGGCTAAAGGGGGAAGGGGGAGAGGGCGAGGCTAAAGGGGGGAGGGGGAGAGGGCGAAGCTGAGGAGGGAGGGGAAGACAAGGCTAAAGGGGGGAGGCGGGGAGGGCGAGGCTAAAGGGGGGAGAGGGAAGAGAGGGCGAAGCTGAGAAGGGAGGCGAAGACGAGGCTAAAGGGGGAAGGGGGGAGGGGGAGGCTAAAGGGGGGAGGGGGAGGAGAGGGCGAAGCTGAGGAGGGAGGGGAAGACAAGGCTAAAGGGGGGAGGCGGGGAGGGCGAGGCTAAAGGGGGGAGAGGGAAGAGAGGGCGAAGCTGAGAAGGGAGGCGAAGACGAGGCTAAAGGGGGGAGGGGGAGAGGGCAAGGCTAAAGGGGGGAGGGGGAGAGGGCGAACCCAAGGGGGGGAGGGGAAGACGAGGCTAAAGGGGGAGGGGGATTTGCACTTTTTAGGGTTGTCCGGAGCGTCCGCTCTGTTCACTTCTCCGGGGTCGAGAGGAAGGGGTGTAACGAGGCACGAATGAAAGTTGTATTTTTTTTCTTTCTTTCTTAATTTCTGTGTGTGTGTGTGTGTGTGTGTGTGTGTGTGTGTGTGTGTGTGTGTGTGTGTGTGTGTGTGTGTGTGTGTGTGTGTGTGTGTGTGAGTGTGTGAGTGTGTGTGTGTGTGTCTGTCTGTACCTGTTTGCCTGCCTGCCTGCCTAATTGAGTGACTGACTGACTGACTGACTTTATCTATCTGTCTCTCCCTCCTACTATTCCATCGACTTCCGTGGAGACATATAAGAAATGAATAAAGAAAAATGAAGGAGAGAGGATGGAACGAAGGAAGAGAAAGAAAGAAAGAGAGAGAGAGAAAGAATGAGAGACAGAGAGAAAGAGAGAGAGAGAAAGAGAGAGAGAGAGAGAGAGAGAGAGAGAGAGAGAGAGAGAGAGAGAGAGAGAGAGAGAGAGAGAGAGAAGAGATAAGAGAAACGAAACAAAACCGAAGAAGCGAAAGGGAAAGAGGACCAACAACCTGCTCATTTTTCCGCCACTCAAACAGAAAGCTTCATTTGGAATTCATTGCAAATTTTCTAATTCAAATTGACATTAGAGAGAGCAACAAATGGGCTTGTTGACGCCATCTCCTAAAGCCTAAAAAAGAAAGAAGAAAAAAAAAACTTGCTTTATCCGAGAAGCATGTCTCCCCCCCCCCCAACCTCCCTTCAGATCTCATCTTATTCTTATATAAGCTGGAACAAAAAAATCATAATGATAATAATAATAAAATAATAATAATGATAATAATAATAATAATAAAATAATAATAATGATAATAATAATAATAATAATAATAATAATAATAAAGAAAATGCCACAAAAACAAACGAAAGTAAAATGGAGATAAAGAAAAAAAAAATGAAGACAAAAAAGAAGAAAAATTAAGATAAAGACAAAAAAGACGAAAAAGAAAAATGGAGATAAAGAAACAAAATAAAATCTGAAATAGTATATATAAAATAAAATTTTGAAGGGAGTACGCAAGCCTGAGAGAAGAAAGTAGAAGGTAAACAAACACTAATTTAAGCTTAAAAGTGGTGAGACAGTTTCATATCTCGGTATAGAAATTTGGAAAAAAGGAGAGGATAAAAAAAATGCATTTCACACATTTTCTGCCTCATTTCCTCCTAAAATCCATCAAGAACATTCCGACCGAAATGAAGACAAACGGTCCTTCCCCTCGACTGTGTCTGTAATTAATTCGAAATAAAAGTGATTAAATGAGTCTACATCGAGTAGCGTCGTCGGGAAATCGGAAAATGGACGCTCAATCGACGCTCCTTTCTTCCTTACCAATGAGCCCCCCTCCCACCCTCTCCCCACCTCTCTTACCTCCCCTCTCCCCGCCTCCCTTGCTGCTCCTTACCTCGTGTCTCCTATTTCCCCTTCTCCCATCTCCTTTACTTCCTCCCCTGCCTCCCTTCCTTCCCCTTCCCCCCTTCCTTCCCCTTCCCCTTCCCCTGCCTCCCTTCCTTCCCCTTTCCCCACCTCCTTTACCTCCCCTTCCTCCACTTCCCTCCCCCGCCTCCTTCACCTCTTTCCCCCCTCTCATTTGCATGCCCAGTCGTGGCGGCGTTTAAAATGCAAAACATTCCCCGAATACTTACTAGTTTTCTACATCGAGTTTCCAAGCCTCTCCAGCTTCTTTTCTCTCGTGTGTGTTTTTCTTTTCTCCCTCCCTCCCTCTCTTCTAATTCTATCTCGATCTCTACATTTTTGTTTTCTCTCATTCTATTTGTCGTTCTTTTCTTTTTCCCTCTCCCCTTTTCTCTAATTCTATCTCATTCTCTTTCTCTTGTTTCCTCCTTCCCTCCTTACCTCTCTCTCCCTCCCTCTTCCTCTCCCTCCTCTTCCCACCCCCTCCCTTTCTCTTCCTCTCTCTCTCCTTACTTCCCCCTCCCTTTCTCTCCTTCCGTCCCCCTCCCTTTCTCTCCTTCCCTCCCCCTCCCTTTCTCTCTCTCCCTCTCCCCCCCTTCCCCTCTCTCTCTCTCTCTCCTTCTCTCCTGCCGTACTTTCATTTCCTTTTAGCATTTACGTCTCACTCCTGCGAATATCAACTGTATCTCCCCCTTCGGCACTTTATGAAAAATTCACTCCGACCTTCTTTGGGGCGATGCCGATTCACTTTTCGCTTGTCCCCTTAAAACTATCCTCGACAGCGTTCTCTGTTCCTCTACCTCCTCTTCCATATTCATTTGTTCTTCGTCCTTCATTTTTCTTCTTTGTTCACCTTTGTGTCTTCTCCTCCTCCTCCACCTCCTTCTTTGCCTCATCTCTTCTCCTTTTCATATTTCTTCTTGTTCACTTTCACCTCCTCCTCTTTTTCTTCTTTGTCTTCACCTTTATCTCCTCCGCTTTCTCCACCTCCTCCTCCACCTTAACCTCTTCTTACCTTCATTCACATCCCCTTCTCCTTCTCCTCCTCCTCCCCTTCCATCATTCACATACCCTTCTCGTTTGTCATTCCTCTTCCTCCTCCTTCTCCTCCTCCTCCTCCTCCTCCTCCTCTCCTCCTCCTCCTTCTTCTTCTTCTTCTTCTTCTTCTTCTTCTTCTTCTTCTTCTTCTTCTTCTTCTTCTTCTTCTTCTTCTTCTTCTTCTTCTTCTTCTTCTTCTTCTTCTTCTTCTTCTTCTTCTTCTTCTTCTTCTGCTTCTGCTTCTCCTTCTCCTCCTGCTCCTCCTTCTCTTCCTCCCAAAATATCCACTATCCTTTTTACCTTCCTTCGTCTCCTACAGATCTCTTTCTCCCCTTCGTCATTCGCCGCTTCTTTCTGACAACGTACCTGCGAAGAGAGAAACAGAAGCATTAATTCCACTGCCTGACTTTTCCATCACAGGTGTGCGCCGAGAAGATATGCGAAGGAGAGAGAGAGAGACAGAAAGTGAAATGTAAGTCGAAGGAGAAAACGAGGGAGAGGAGGAAATGGTGGGGGATGGACGGAGGGAGAAATAAAAGGAGAGTGGGAGAGAGCGAGGGAGGGAGGGGAGGGAGAGAGGGAGGGAGAGGGAGGGAGGGAGAGAGAGAAAGAGAGAGAAAAAGAGAGAAAAAGAGAGAAAGAGAAAGAGAAACTGAGAAAGAGAGACAGAAAGACAGACAGACAGACAGAGCGAGAGCAGAGACCAGACGCACGGCATATCAAACAGATCCACTTTCAATACACATCAGTAATATTGCTCAAAGAAAAAGGTCATGCACCAGAGTATTGACTGGCGAGGCAGAAAGGGAGAGTTATGGGCAGTGAAGCATGGGGTGAAGAGGAAAAAAAATATTTTTTATTAATCCTTGAGTAGAAGAAAAACAAAATAGCAGCAGTAATAGTAGTAGTAGTCTGATGATGATGATAACATTAATGATAATGATAACAATAATGATAATGATAACTATAACGATAATGATAACAATAACGATAATGATAACAATAATGATAATAATAATAACAATGATAATAATAATAACAATGATAATAACAATCAGAAAAAATAACAATAACAATAATAACAACAACAACAACAATAATAATAATAACAATAATAATAACAACAACAAACAAAACGAAAAAATGAAGATAGTAACAATGACAGAAATAATGACGATGACATCACCATCACCAATATCCCCCAACAGAAAAAAGCAAAAGGAGGAAAAACAAGAAGACGGAAGAGAAGGGAGGAGAAAAAAAGAAAAGCTCGAGCGCCCTATCTCTTGGGGAAAATAATTGCTTTGTCGAAACTCCTACTTTGTGCTTAATTGCTTGTTTAAGTGCTAAGACCCGCTGGTGAAAGAAAAAAGGAGAATTCCAACTCGACTCATAAATTAAATGTATCAAGCTCAGGGACCTCAATCTAACTCATAAATTAAATATATCAAACCCAAGCATCTCAATCTAAATCTAATCATAAATTAAATTCATATAAACTAAATAATTCATGAATCTCATTAAATCAAGTTAATCTGTTAACTGAAACTTGTAAATCACAAATCAAATTCAATACTCTTAATCAATTTTTTGTCAAACTCATAAATCTCCATTAAAGATTAAATAAACCAAACTCACAAATCATAAACTAATCTCATAACTCATAAATATTCCATTAAACTCAAACTAAATCAACAAAACTCACAAACCATAAACTACTCATAAATCGGCGTCTAAACTCATGAATCCTCAATTAAACTCGCAAACTAAATCAACTAAACTCATAAATCCTAAATTCGACTCACAAATCTCTCCCTTCCACTGATCAAAGCTTAGGGAAACTCACGCGGTGTGTCTGTATCGCTCGCAGTTCTCATCAATAACAATTATATATATATTTTTTACCTAATCTATCAAATTACTGATTGATTTGGCTGTTGTTAAAGAGGGATAAACCGTATGCAATTAATCTGATTGTTTTTTTTTTCATTCCCATCTCACTTGCATCACAGCACGCACGATCATATAAAATTCAAATGCTGGACGTTCAATGAATTTTGATTTTCGCCGACGATTGCAAACTCTAGGGGGAAACACCGCCGTCCCATCGTTCTGCTTCAGATTAAGAGAGAAATTAAAACAAGAGAAAGAGATGGGGAGGAGCAAATAGACGCATGTATGTAAACAGAGACAGATAAGATTGATTTGGAACAAAGAAGAAGAAAAAAATTTCGAGTATGCAGCGCATCGAAACATCCGGCCATAAACATAAAGTCTACGGACATCGTATACCACATTTCACTTACCATCGCTAACGTCACAAAGCTGTCATTACTCACATCGCCATGACATTTTGAGGCTAGGCCATGCAAATTGTGACCTTGAAAGTCCAATATCCCTTCACTTATTGGATAGACCTGAATTTATGTGTCAGTAAAAATAGTTGGCCCCTCCAAGCTAAACATGACACAGAAGAGGCGAGGGCGAGGGGTAAAAGAGGCGTCTAGGGAAAAATAATTAAAAAGGATAGATGAAATTGAAGACAGGGAAGGGGAGGGGGAAAAGAAGAGGTGAGGGAATGGGATGGGAAAATGGGACATAATATGAGAAAGAGAGAGAAAGAGAGAGAAAGAGAGAGAGAGAAAAAAAAGCATGTGATAAGTACATCATATATATGGGGAATTAACCACTCCCCACCCTACCAAGGGAAGAGTAACATGCAGGAGCAGCAAATTGATCGCCTGCATCCACTGACGACAGAGCAGGGGGCCGGGACCTTCAAAGAGCTATCGTTGAGAAAGAACCATCCGAGAGGTGATAAAACATTATGATGGAAAAGCAGGAGCATTGATGGAGAACAAGAGGAGGAGGAGGAGGGGAGGGAGGGGGCAGAGGGGAGGAGGAGGAGGAGGAGGAGGAGGAGGAGGAGGAGGAGGAGGAGGAGGAGGAGGAGGAGGGGGGAAGGGAATGGAGGAGGGGGGAAGGAGGAGAGAGGAGAGGAGAGGAGGATTTTAGAGGAGTGAGAGGAGTGGGAGTAGGAGGGGTGGGGAGGAGGGGGGGAGGAGGGGGAAGGGGGATGGGGGAGGGGGGGAGGAGGAGGAGGAGGAGGAGGAGGAGGAGGAGGAGAAAACGAAGAAAAGAGAAAGGAATAAAGAAAA